>NW_006921595.1:26531787-26543439 GCF_000298275.1 Orycteropus afer afer | reverse complement strand
TCAAAAGAGAACCTACATATTGGGAAAAAATATTTGGAATTGACATATCTGACAATGGACTTATCTCTAGAATTTATAGAAAACTCCAACACCTCAATAACAAAAAGACAAACAATCCAATTAAAAAAATGGGCAGAAGAAATGAATAGAAACTTCACCAAGGATGATATTCAAGCTGCCAACAAACATATAAAGAAATGCTCACAATCATTAGCTATTAGAGGGATACAAATCAAAATGACAATGAGATACCATCTTGTTCCAGCACTAGTATCAAAGTTCAACAAGACAGAAAATAACAAAAGCTGGCGAGATTATGGAAAGATTGGGACTCTCATTCACTGCTGGTGGGAATGTAAAATGGTACAACCACTGTGGAAAACAGTATGGTGATTCCTTCAAAAGTTGGAATTAGAAATACCATTTGACCCAGCCATTCCATTACTAGGTATATACCCTAAAGAAGTGAGAGCCATGACAAAAGCAGATATATGCACACCCATGTTCATCGCAGCACTATTTACAATAGCCAAAATATCGAAACAACCTAGGTGGCCATCAAGTGAGGAATGGATTTCCAAACTATGATACATACACACAATGGAATACTATGCAATGCTAAAGAATAATGTAGAATCTGCAAAACACTGCATAATGTGGATGAACTTGGAGGACATTGTTGTTGTTATGTGCTGTTGAGTCCGACCCGACTCATAGCAACCCCTCCTTGGGTTTCCAAGGCAGTATCACTACGGAAGTAGATTGCTTCATCTTCCTCCTGAAGAGTGGCTGGTGGGTTTGAACTGCCAGTCTCCTGGTTAGCAGTCAAGTGCCTTAGGCATTATGCTACCAGAGCTCCTTGGAGGACATTATGCTGATGAAATAAGTCAATCACAAAAGGACAAATACTGTATTAGTCCATTATTTTAAAAGTCAAGGAGAGGTTTATCTATGGAAGGAAATTTTCTTTGTTGGTTAACAGGGTTGGGAGGGCAGGGGAGGGAATGCTGTTAGACAGATAGAGATAAGTATTGATTTGGGTGAAGAGAAGGGCATTGTACCAAATGTGAGTGACCAATATGGTGGCATTGAGGAAGAGAAAGACATAGAGAGGTACATGGAAGGTACAGACTTCAAAGATGAACCCTTTTACACATAGAGTACTGTGTTGTCAGTGAAGGCAAACATGTGTATATGGGTGGATAAAGGAGCAGATAGGGTGAATTATTAGGTATGTCTATGAAGTGGGGAGTGTATCCAAGAACATGTATAGGGTTGGCAGACAATGGTCCTATTAGTTTATGTGAATGATCAGAATTCCCAGGTGTATAGTAGAGCTGACAAGGGACAAGGTTGTGGTCACTGCTTGGTCACAGCCAGCTACCCAGAGGGACCGAGTAGTTGAACGTGTGGGCTTGAGACCATAGTCATAGGGGACATCAAGCTCAATTGGCATAACATACTATACAAAGCTAGCAAGCTGCCATCTAAATGCAATGATGGGTCTCTCCTCATCCAGAGCAAAGAAGAATGAGGAAAATCAAACATTCATGCAAACAATTAGTCCTTGTGACTGGTACACCATGCAATCCTCAGCCTATACGACTGTGACATCAGAAGTAGATGGTGCCCGGCTACCATTGTCATCCACTTGGAAGGGGATCTGTGTAGGAGATCCTTGATAGAGAGGGAGAACAATGTGAAACAAAACTCAAAATCATTTGGAGAGGAAAAGAAAAGTGGGGGGCAGGTTTCCTGGTTCGATGGAGCCTGGTGGAACCACTGAGACTATGGCCTGTAGCTGCCCTTCAGGTCTGAAATTGAACCCACACCTGTGGTTTCCAGCCAAACAAAAAACAGGCATATGAGTTGAACATTTACCTGAGGTAGATAAACCTCTTGGAGAGAACACTAATGGGAGGAAAAAGGGCTGCTTATGCACAAGGAGACAGCTCAGGAGGCAGGAATGCATGGAAGGATGGACACAGGGAAGAGATAACTATTGGAAAGAAGTGTAGGGGAGCTGTTGCAATGTGGTAAATTGTGGTCAATGTAATGAGACAAAGTGTATGTGAACTGCTGTGTGGAAAGTGAATTTGCTTTATATATTTTCACCCAAATCACAATAAAAAAAGCGGGGGAAAAGTTGTCTGATTTGTGTTTGTTTAAGAGAATTGTTGTGTTATTATTAGATAAGTGAAGCATAACTTAAAAAATACTGTGCAGAAAAAATGAAACTGCCTCTATGATTATTCTATCCTTAGACCTCAAATTCCTATTCAAAAAACAGAAAAGAGCTTTTACTTCTGACATGTACCAGAGTCCTTGACAGAAAAGACAGGTTTTGCTAACTGTTGGAGGAGTGATTATGTCTGAAGAGTGGGCCCAAAATGCAAAAGGAGAGGGCCACTGGGGAGGAGGGAGAGAAAATAATGACTAATGAGAAGAAGACAACATTCTTCTGAGCTAGAAGTTTGAGCACAGGGAGTCTCATTCCTTGTATGGTAAGGGATAATGACTTGCAAGCAATGGCCCCCTAGATAGGGGAATGACAGCCCAATTTTCTCTCATTCATTTTACATAATTTGTATTATATTATTGGGAAGCTCACATGAAGTTTTCTTTATTGATGTTACTTGCATGTGTTCTGTCCCTGAGTGAGGCGAGCATCCCTCCCCAACATCTCTACCTTTTTCAAAGTTCGTGCTGAAATATTTTTGTGCTGCATGGTAAAGCAATCACTGGTGGGATACCAGAGAAATGAACCATAAGGAAGATTGCTTTCTCAAAAGGAGAACACAGATCTACCCTGAGGTCTGAGGCAGAACAGTCAAGTTCCCAGGTCATATATGTAAATTATTAAATTTTCTCCCCTTAAGGCTTCAACTTTTCCAATCATTTTTTCCCCAGTAATCTAGCTAACTTCAAGACAATCTTCACTTCCCAAATCTGCTATTTTGCACTATTTGGAAGCTTTTCCATATATTTTGCATCAGTGAGATGTTTTCACAAAATACAAGTATTTTTCCATCTTTAAGTGGTCAAGCTAGAAAAATAAATTGACAGAGCCTGTTACAATCTAGAACAGTACTAGGCGGAGGTAGAGAGACACTTTGTTGCCACTGGAAGAAGAAACAATCAATCAAATTCATTAGGAAAAAATAATATGAGAGAAGTATACACATATAAATATCATATTCATATGCAAACATTATGTAAATGATTTACCAGTAAACAATGTCTAGTTCCATCATTAATCATTTCATATTTCTTTCTCATTATTCTTGTCTGGGAAACAAAATTCAAGACATTTCATTCTTTTATTGAAGTACATGCTGTAATCATCTTCAATGAAGAGAGAGAAGGAGAATTTGCCCTTACGCCAATTTTGGCCTTAACCAAGTGACATTTCTTTACTAAGAGGCTCTCACTGGAGAAAGGACTGGCTTCCCCATGTAATTGGAATCCCTTATTATATGGCTAAAACAATAATTTGATATGGGGGAAATAACTGTATACAATATTCCTAGTGAAAGGAAAAAAAACACATCAGCTTGTTTTAAAATATATCCTGATATATTTGTAGCCAAGCCCATTTGAAGATGCGTCATTGAACTTTATTGCCTACATTGACAAAATCAGTCTAATGGCTTTTCATCACTCATTCTTCACTTTATTTTGAGGAGGTGGCTTAACTCATGTCTTGGCTTAAGTTGTGTCTTCTCTTTCTTGAGCATACATTAGATGTGTTTTGTCTAATGCATCCCTCATTGCCATTGTTACTCTGGCTTTTTAGATAATATTCTTGTCTGCCTGACCAGGTACAGTTTTTGATTTATAAAACAAATAGATTTTTGAAGGGATTGGGAAACTTTTCCAAATCTGTCTTCATAATTTTTAAACATTTATATAAATATTGAAAACACCTTTTGGATTGAAAATATATAACTAAAATATTTGGGTGATCTTTTTCATTTCCTTTTGAAAATGAAGTGTGCAATTTTTCTAGGTTTACAAAAATAAACAACATATGTTAATATTAGGTCACCTTCCCCAGTCTTCACAGGATTAACTAAATTTATGCAAATGATCATTTCCATCAAATCATTAAACAAAACAGACTCAGAAATTTTATGCAGCATGTACTACTACTACCAATAATAATAGTAAACACTTAGCATTTATTGAACAGTTTCAGACTCTGTACTAAATGCTTTCCTGAACTAATTCCATTTCAACAATGGTTAAGTAAATTAAGTTCTATAGTTTATTCATTTCCAAGAAACAGAAAACAGTTTATAGCTGTCATATAATTTGTTTAAATTTACAAGGTCATAGTGATACTAGTGATTTTTTTTTTTTAATGGACTGGAACAAACTTTCTGATCAGTATATTTTGTGGAATGATTCAGAAAGAATTTAATAAATATCTGTCCTAGTGTCCAAGCACTGCTATAACAAAACATTTCCAAATAGGTAGCTTTAAAGAACAGATTTTCTTTTTTCACAATTTTGGCGGCTAGAAGTTTGACCTTAAGATTCTGACAGGGCTGTTCTCTCTCAGTGTGGGGTTTAGGGGAAGATCCTTCTTGGTCTCTTGTAGGTAATCCCTGAGAGTTTCTTGGCTTGTAGAGTGATCTGCACATGATGTCTTCCTCCTGTGTGTCCCTGTCAGTATATCTGTTCTATAAATAAGATACCACTCAGAAGGGATCAGGACTGATTCTTTAACTTAACTGATAGCATGTTCAAGGAATAACCCTATTCTCTTAAACAAGGTCACATTCACAGGTACAGGATTCCTCAACCTACCTATCCTTTTTGGGGATGCATACAATCCATAACAATATTCAATTTACAGTATTGTAGAGAAAGAAACCAAATATCACATCAACATGTACATACATGCTTACATGATAATAAAGGCATGGATGTTCAGTATAAACACTTTAGGAAATAATATGCATTATTTTATAAAATTAAACATGCATATACCCTATAATTCAGTAAATTTATTTCTAGATACACCCCTTAGAAATGTCGATGTATTTGTACACCAGTACAGTATAAAATGTTCACAGTAACATTGGTCAAAATAGAAAATCATAAAAATACCCCAAGTTACCATGAAAAATAATGGAAAAATTAACATGTGGCACATCTTCACAATGTGGTGTTATACAGCTGTAGCAGTCATTACATATGAGTGCATGGATTAATCCTAGACACATGTTATTGAAAAAAACAGATCCAAGAAGGTGAACAAACTATGATAGCATTTTAAATACCCTCCAATAATTACATATTTTTATGGATATTTATACACCATATTTAAAATAAAATAAATCCAACCCACTATCATTGAGTGGCTTCTGAGACATAGACACCCTATAGGACAGAGTGGAATTGCCTCATAGAGTTTCAAAGGCCATAAATCTTTATGGAAGCAAACAGTCTCCTCATTCTCCTGGGAAAGAGACTAGGAGATTTGAACCACCAAACTTTCAGTTTAGCAGCTGAAAAGTCTGTATGAGTAATACAGACATCAAAATTGTGATTATGTCACAGGTGAAGAAAGGATAATGGTGTAAGGGAAACACATGGAGATGCAGCCCCATCTATACCTGTTCAGTTCTAAGAACAAATCTTAAGCTTAAGGTGAGTATGATGTTTTCTTTCTGATTCATAATTCAAAATTTATGTATGCATGATTTCTATTCTTTTGTGAATCAAATATTGTATTTAGGAGAGTAGACGTGGATCAGGTCACAAAAATTTTTAAAGTTTATGTGGGAGAGTTAATATGGGAGAAGTGACTACAAACTTGAAAAAAAGTTATGGAGTATGGAACGAAGGATTTGTTCTATTGTGTATTAAAATATATCAGAAAGTTTCTGAAATTAAAAGTTTAAGTTATTATCAAAGAATAATAAATAGATGAGAGAAAGAGGATGTAGTGTTCCAAAATGAGTAAATGATTATGTGGTAATTTAATACATGATTAATTTTGCACATGTATGTCTATCTCACACAACTTTAAATTATATCACTGTGTCACATAATAATTTTTTAAAAGTCCAAATAGATTAAGGGTATAAATATTCAAATTAAAACTATAAAGTATTCAAAAAAAAGGATAAGACAATATTTACCTAACAAATTGGTGGAAGTTCTAAGAAAACTAGACATTCAGTAGACATTAAAGACAATAAAAGATTCAACTACATAATAATTTAAAAAATACTGTTGCAGACAAAAGGAAAGGCACAGATGAATTAAAGAGGAGTTTAAGTATATACTTTTCTTTTAGAAATTAATATAAAAAGCAGATAAAGCAACTCTTTTCTTGAAAAGAAAAGTGTAAAATAAGGACCATTCAAACTTAGGATTTTTTTTCAATAAATACATACATATGTGCATCGATCTCCTTATTTAAAATGAATTTCAGTCCATAAATTTGAGCATTTTTAGTATTTAGACTGAACATTTGTACATGTGATAATCGCCACTTCTGCTATAATTTAGTTGGCAAATGCTAAAGTTTATAATCAAGTGAGATTTTAGGATAGCTTTTTTTTTTTTTTTTTTTAAATGTATGTGCAACATATCCCAAACTGAGCAGGAACTAGTTCTTTGAAATAAATAAGTACTATGGAGCTGCGGTTGCACAGAGGTATGGGTCATGCGTATAACATCACTCTCCAGAAAGTAATTATCTGAAGTGTTGGGGCAAGTCTGAGACAATGGAGAGGGCTGTCTCACATCAGAATTAGAATAATGAAACTTATTAACCAAAAATGACTGCTTGATTTGAGGGGCAGCATAGAAACAAAGTAGTCATGTAGGCAATGGCAAAATCAGTTCACTCTGTGCTTTTACAAGAAATACCCAAATTTCTAACACCTTCTTTTTCACGTCATCTGTTTAAGAATTAGGATCGAAGTCTTTTACTTATAATGATTTTGCTGCTGTAAATTAATGATCAAAGTGATTTATTATTCAGTTGTTCAACTGCTGCTTTATTTCTGTTGATCTTTGTTTTTCTCCTTAATTTCTATAAATTACTGTACAGTTTCCCATAAGGTATAATTAAGCAGAATAGCTTAAGTTTTAATTATTGTGTATTATAGATGTTGAAAGCAACATTAGCACTTGGCTTTTAAAAATGTGATCGTATATTTATAAGAGCATTTATAAACACATTTACATATAGTTAAGATGAAAAAGGTATTTGAATTGTAGTCATTAGCATTTCTTCAAACATATGGCAGAGCAGCGGAGGCCATGGGCCATGCCTTCATTAACTGAACACTGTTTCATCAGTGTCTCAGCTTCCTGCTGTGCCACCCTGTGGCGTCCCCTTCTGTCCCTGAGGTTTCAGTGACAAGGGACAATATGTCCCCAAGGTGAAAATCTGGAAAATATAGCAGATTAGCCCATAGAGAAGTTCTTATGATTATTTAATCACACTTAGAGAAGAAACACACAGCACCGTTAAATCGGTTTCAATGTTTTCCTGGGAGTCTCTATTTCTCAGTTGTGATGCACGGTGCTGTCTGGAATGCATAGTGAACATGAGTAAGGTAAAATGTGACACATTTATGCTGCCATTATAAGGTTGACCTGTTTCAAATGTTCTGATATCATGTATAAAGCCAAGACAGACACTCAAAAGTATTGTAGGTTAATTATCATGTGCTGCTTATATTGTTTTTCAGAAGATAAATCAAGGGAAACCATCTTTAGTGATGTCACACACAACAATTTTATTTTTTTCTCTATTAAAAATATAAATAAAATATTGTCTTATATATATATATATATATATATATATATATATATCATGGCTGTGTTTTATTTGTAACTTTCTCAGGTAGATAAACAGTACTAAATTTGAGAAATAGAGACATCTGTCTCAAGGTATTAACCACATTTATGTTATATATATGCTAAACACAACAGACTGTCTTATTTTTCTGAGACAGGGTGCAGTCTTGCTACTTTCTTATACTCTGTTTTAATGGAAAATATTTGAAATTTCCTTCCTGATGAGTTTCCTCCTTACACACGTTCTGGCTTTTGCAGGTTTTACTATACTAGTATTTGTAGTATCTCTGAATATAAAATACACATAAACATGTGTATTAGTTTTTAATCTAAGATTTAAAATTTTATTAATAAACCTTATAATACTTGAAAAGATATATTTTAAGCATGTTTGGCCATATTTTCAAATTGTTAAGTAATTTTTATGACTTTTCAATGGTTGGGAACATGACATCATAAAAAATCATCCTTAAAGTAAAGAAATTATTTAAGACATTATATCACTTTTCCTTTAATGAATGACTATGGATGTTTCTGGTAGCATAGTGCCTAAGGCACTTGACTGCTAACCAGAAGGCTGGGGGTTCAAACCCACCAGCCACTCCTTGGAAGGAAATGGGGCAATCTACTTCTGTAGTGATACTGCCTCGGAAACCCAAGGAGGGGTCGCTATGAGTCGGGTCTGACCCAACAGCACATAACAACAACAACATGGATGTTTCACCTGAGGTATTTCATAAAATGAAAACAATAGCAACAAATTGTATAATTCAAAGTTTCTCAATGGTAGAGCCATAAGAAAAAGAATAAATAGGAGAAGAAAAGAAAGAACAAATTAATTCTTTGCTTCTGATTGTATAAGTCTTTAGGAAAGGAATTACTAGTGGAAATCTAAGCTTAAATTCAGGAAACTTTTTAGGTTTATGTAAAATAATGTTGTTGTTGTTGTTATGTAAAATAATAGTCCCATGAAAAAGATTGTTAGTGGTATGAACATCTTTCCAATTGTATGCAAGATGAGTTTAGACCTTCAATCAAATGGTAAATCCTTATAAGACATTGTCACATTATAAAATGAATTATTATGTATTGTTACTTTGGCAAGGAGCCCTGGTGGCAGAGTGGTTAAACCACTCACTGCTAACTATAAGGTAGGTGATTTGAATACACTAGTGGCTCTGTGGGTGAAAGATGAGGCAGTCTGCTTCCATAAAGATATATACCCTTGGAAACCCTATGGAGCATTTCTACTCTGTCCTATAGTATCACTATTAGTTGCAATAGACTTGATGGCATTGGATGGATTGCTTTTTTCTTTCACTTTTCCTTTACATACCTGTACATTGTTCAACATTTTTTAAATTTTCTTCTGTGAAACCCCTCCCTACCTAAGGTTATGATCATTACTTGTATTTATTTATTTATTTATTTTTAAGAGTTCTGGTGGCATAGTGCCTAAAGCATTTGACTGCTAACCAGAAGCTGGCGATTCAAACCCACCAGACATTTCTTGGAAGTAAGATTGGGCAATCTACTCCCATAAAGATACCATCTCAGAAGCACAAGGAGGGGTCGCCATGAGTTGAGTAGACTTGACGGCAGTGAGTTTGGTTTGGTTTTTGGTTAGCATATTATATGTGGAAGGAAGATTGGGCCATCTATTTCCATAAAGATTTACTGCCTTGGTAACCCAAAGGGGGTCGCTATGAGAATCCACTGGGTGGCAGTGAGTTTAAGTATTACAAAAGCTCCTCTTGCCAATGTCTATGAGCTCCAGTTTGACTCCATCTTCCTCTGTCTTTCCAAAGCCAACATTTCTCAAAGAAGCCACCAAATGGCTGCAGGCAGTTGGGAGCAGGGAGAGAAATATAAGGTGAATTCTGTAATACACATTGTTGTGGAATCAAATCTGACTCATAGTGACCCCTCCTTGGGTTTCTGAGGCAGTATCACTACAGAAGTAGAAGTGGACCCTATATTAACAATAACAAATTCCAGAACATAGTGCCAAGTAGGGAAGCTCATCTTAGATCCATCAAATGAGAACATCATGAAAGTCAACTTTTGACACAAGCACATTCTCTCCATTAAATCCCCTTTAATTCCATTATTTGTTGATTTCCTAAGTGTGGGCACAAGTTGCTAGAACTTAGATTACTTTGTCTGCATATATTTCATGAACATGTGGACAAGCAACACATAAATAACCAGTGGGCCTATGATATTGTAAGTGACCAGTGTTCAAAATGTATGTTCAAATGTACTCATAGTATTTGCCACAATATATTTAAATAAAAATGTTAATTAAATGGGGTCTAGATCTTTATAATGAATCAGAAAGATAGGGTATCAAATCATAGAAATACGTTTGCTTTGGGGAATTCCCTTTTGTACCCTTTTATTTTTCATCATCTCACAGCATATCACAAGTCCCCAGAAATATGCCATACTAATATTGCCAACTGAGTTCTTCCAAGCAGAGATGACATCAGCCATCTGTCATGCAGTACTAATCCTGGGAAGCAAAGCCAACTATAGAGAAAATAAATACCTTTCATATCACTTAGCCAAATATTTATGTTGAGAATGAAATGATTAAAATCTCACTATTAAAGTTAATTATTGTAAGTGAATATTCACTTCCAAGTAAATGGCATACCAGCAGTGTGCTTGCCTTATTACTTTTCTAAAACCAAATTCATTGTGAACTCTTGTAGTGCATGAGGGACTTGTGCTAGACTTTTTCAAGGTGTTGCAAGGCACAGTACCATGGCAATCTTTCAGCCTGCAGGTGTATGTCCTGCTGTCTTGGTAGATTCAATCCATACACTGCTGTATTGATTTCCAGATGACTGCTGTCATTCTATTTTAAGTTACTCAGTCTATTAAAATCTGATACCTTAGAGCCAGTCATTACAGGTCAAACAATAGGTGTTCACTATCTCTGACCTGAAGGTGAAGCATTTGTTTTTCTTGAGATGCTTATTTAAAGAAGGGCTGAGAGATATATGGCAAGATCACACTAGATCATTATATTATTTTCTAAATTTGGTACATCATTCAGAGACATGAGGAGGTTTTCCAAATTCAGTCACTGCTATTGCAGTTAGACTGGGTAAAGCATGTCAGTAGAGACATTGGCTAAACTTGCTATGTCAGCTTTTATAGAACACAGATGTATATCAGAGAACAGAATTTGTTTTATATTTTATCTAAATCTATGGGGAAATGAGCCATTTCATAATAATATTTTGTATATTTTTCTTCTGGGAAAGAAGTGAAATTCAGTGGCTTATAATTTAATTAAGCAGTAAAAATGTGCTTTGAGCCCTCCTCCAGGTAACTTAAAGGTCACAGTTTAAAAAACTTCTGTAAACTCAAATATTTCCACTTAGTCTCAATAGAAGTAGCATTCTTTTTCTAAAATAAATGAAACATGAGGATTTGAAAATGTTTTGGGAAAGTCTGCAACTTTATATAGTAACCAAAGTCAAAGAGTTATATGATCTATCTAAAATATGCATTACATTTAAGTCACTCTAGATCACTGTTCTATGTGGTTTCTATGGAAGCCCAAAATATAACTAAAATGAATAAACACTTGTCTCATCTACTATTTCTTTGAATATCAAATGTTTTCAGTGTATAGAAATGTGAGTAAAT
This sequence comes from Orycteropus afer afer, assembly GCF_000298275.1. Taxonomy (NCBI): domain Eukaryota; kingdom Metazoa; phylum Chordata; class Mammalia; order Tubulidentata; family Orycteropodidae; genus Orycteropus; species Orycteropus afer. Next base: position 26,531,949 of record NW_006921595.1, on the reverse strand, counting down.
GATAGATTTCTTACATACTGGTCCTGACCATTAAAGATTTTGTAGAAGAAAAGTAATGAAGATTTACATAATTATATTTGAAAAATCAATTTAACATAGTATCATACTGTTTGCCTAGCAGGATACCACTAATTTTGAAAGAAGGAACATTCAATCTATAAT
>NW_006921595.1:26527331-26531655 GCF_000298275.1 Orycteropus afer afer | reverse complement strand
AAATTACCACCATTATTATTATTATTGAATGTGGCTTTTCTGTACTGTAGCATTATATTAGGCAAACTAACCTGCACAGTCATGGGGACACTGGACCAACATCACAGAGCTCTGTACTCACTTCTCTCTCACAGGAGGAAGAATTTGCCCCGGGTAAACAGATTGGCACAAGGGCTGCTATGTGTCAGTAAATTTAAAGAGGAAAAATGGAAGTTGTCAACTGAGCAGACTCATTTATACTTCAAAAAATTATAAATTATCTCCTCTAGGTCAAAATGAATAATTGGGTAGTAAAAGGAGAGTTCTACTCTTTGCGTTTCTTCTACATTGAATAAAAGAGCAGAAATGGCCAACAAGTATTCACTCCTGAAAAACTGTTTTGTTAAAAATGCTAATAATTTCATCTTCTAGGTAGGTAGGTACCTAGATAGCATAATTTCCTCTTACCATAATTAATCAGTATAAATGTTTGATGTGTATATTTCCTTACCTTTTTCAAATAAACCTAAATGTATATATAGCAATTATATTTTGCAGGATAACAAACTTATCCCTAATTTAGTGGCTGAAATCAATAGACATTTAAGTGTTCATAATTCTGTGCATTGGCAATTTGGTTACAGATAATTTGGGATAGCTCCTTTGCGCATATCATAGTATTGGCTGGCTTCACACATGCATTTATGGGCAATTTAAAGGATTATTCTCCTCTTCTTCACCAGAAGCATCCTATTGATAGATACTTCAGGAAAATATGATTTCAAATATGAAAAGCAACAATAAAAATGCAACATCCACAAAAATAACACTAATATGAAGAACAGTTCCATAATAAATTTTTTTGACAAGCACATAACATAATAAAGCAGAAGAACACAAAAAAATTTAGTGTGAATTAAAATAAACAATTACATATATGAAAGAAGATATATGAAAGAATAAACATATATGTAAAAGAAAACTGTGAAATAAAATATTAATATATAGTAAAAAAAGAAATATGAATAATCACAAAACATAAAACAAGAAATTACAAACCTTAGAAACTGAAGATTAATAAATAAATTGTATAATGCAGAATATTAAAATCAAAGTAAAGTAAGAGTTGGAAAGGGACCTAGAGGATCAAATTGGAAAGAGCTAAAAGTTCAAAGCAATATAAATAAGTAAACAGAGCAATGTGTGACAAAGTTTATCCACTAAATGTGGAGCTGGAGTTGCTCAATAAGAAAAATAAACAATAAAGCAAATATAATATTTAACATTAAATGTAAGCAAGTCTTCTGACCCCAAAATTGGCCAATTTTACTTATAGCAGAGATGTACTTTGTAATTGAGAACATGAAACTTAATGTAAGGAACATGGCACTAAAATTATTAGACCTATAATAATTACAAAGAGTTATAAAGAGAAAGGAGAAGAAATCACTTTAGCATCAAATATTGCTGCAACAATGCTAAAAGCAAGAAAAGAGTGGAACAATATTCGTAAGATAATAAAGAAAGTGTAATCACAGGATTTTGTACCCAGCCAAATTAGTCCCACAAGAATCAAGTGCATGCACGCACACACACATACACACACACCCGTAGACACCTAGTTACAACTGTTGAACATTAAAATTTCAGGAAATATTTTATGCATGAGGATTTCTGAAGAATCTACCAAAGAGCAAGTTTCATCTGCTAAAGAGATAATAAGTCAATTTTTTAAACAAATGACTTGTGATTATTGAATAAATTTAAAATAGAAGTGTGAGTAACACAAAAAAACAGGATACTGATTGAAAGGTGTTATTTTTATGCTGTTGACTCCCTTCTGTTGGAATGTTGGATCACATCTCTAAGATTATGTCTGTGTATTTTCCACATACATGAAAAAGTTGTTTTTCTCTAGATACATATGCATATATAGAGCATGCTCAAAACATTTATAATGCTTATTATCTTATTGGATTATGGTTCAATAAAAGTGTATATTTTGAACAAAGTACTTTCACAATTCAATATTAAAATTGTCAAAAGTTTAACAAAATGTTAACTCATGTTATTGGTTGCCTCAGTTGGCTTCAATTCATAGTGACTCATGTACAACAGAACAAAATGTTTCTTGATCCTATGTCATCTTCATAATCATTGTACACTCAAGTTTCTTGTTGCAACCACTGTGTATTTTGAGTGTCTTCCAACCTGTTGTTAGGTTCCATTGAGTTAGGTGCTTTTGAGCAACCTTATGTCAAAAGAACAAAACACTGACTAGTCCTGCATCATCCTCAAAGCTGCTGTTGTGCTTGAGCCCATTGTTGCAGTCACTGTGTTAATCCATCTTGTTGAGGATCTTCCTCTTTTTCATTGACATCTACTTTCTAAAGCATGATCTCCCTCTCCAGGGACTAATCCCTCTTCACATGCCCAAAGTATGGGAGACAAAATTTCACCATTCTGCTTCTAAGGAGAATTCTGGTTGTACTTCTTCCAAGACAGATGTCCTGGTTACTTAGTGCCGCTCTGATGAGAAATATACCACAGATGGGATGGCTTAAACAAACAGGAGTTTATTCTTACAATTTGGAGCCTTTAAGTCCAAGTTCAAAGTGCTAGGCTCTACAGGCTGGGTGAAAAGCCCCTCAACCTTGGGGTCTAGCTCTGCCTCCTGCTTCTGGCCCACAGAAGCTAGAGGCGTTTCTTCACTCAAACAGTTGCTGGCTGCTGAGGCTGAGAAGCCCCAAGGTTGACAAGGAAAAAGGCACAGTCCTGATGTTACCAAAACACGTGGCAGGCCATTAATTTAAGTCCATTGTAAGTCCCAAGGTTGGCAGAGCATGGCAGGCTGCTGAGCAACGACATGGCTACATGCAGGATCCAAGCGTGCCATAGGCTAGAGATCATTCCCAAGGCTTCTCCTTAAATACAGGAAGCAGACCACATCCCAAAGGCAGCTACTCAGCTATCTGTGGTAGATCTCAGCACGGAGCTGATTGGCAGTCTCATCATGGGGAATGACTACCACCAGCTGCCCAGCCACTCAACCAGGCCCAGCCAAGCTGACACACAAACTTAGCTACCACAACAGATTTATTTGTTCTTCTGGCAGTCCATGGACTACCTTATAACCTAGGCAGCTCATATTCAAGGACTTTATTGAACAGCATTCTGTTGTGGTCCACAAGGATTTCACTGGTTAATTTGCAGAAGCAGATCACCAGTCTTTTCTTCTAATCTTAGTCTGGAAGTTCCCATTGAAAATTGTTCACTATGGGTGTTCCTGGTGATATTTGAAAAACCAGTGTCAGATAGTCCAGCATCATAAAAACACACAAGCTGTCAAAGAAATACAAACTGACAGATGGGTTGTCATTTGAACTCACAGAAATATCAAAATACTTCTTAATTAATAGAAACATTATGAAATGGAATGCTAATGCCAAAAGGGTGATAGTTTAATAAGTTCCATAAAAAACAACATAAATAATGATATAAAGAAGTAAAAGTAAAAAAAAATAAAATAAAATAAATCTGTAATAAACTCCTTTCTCCCATACTTTTTCAAAGTAACAACATCTATTAAAAATGAAGAGGATAAAAAACAGTGGTAGTTAAAAGGTCTCTTAAAGATACCCATATATTTGTATCATATGGAACAGACTAATAATATTTAATTACTGTTAAATACTTTTAATGAAATATGGTATTTTTTGAGAGTTCTGGTAAGATGGCAGACTAGGCAAAAAGACTGGACAGACCATCTCCAACAAAGAAAAGGGAAACCAATTAACACAGACACAGAAGATAATTTTGGATCCCTGAGCCCTGAAGGGAAGGATATAGAAGTGGACTAAACCCCAACTAGCAGAAGAATTTGCGTGAAAATACCAAAAAAGGAGACAGATGGAGCTGCGGTCTGGCAACGATCCTGAGTGATCCTGATGGCACAGACAGATTGGAGATTCCCGAGTGGTGGTAGGACCTAAGAATTAACCTAAAAATCAGCCCTGCTAGCCAGGGACTGCACGGAGGATTGCTCTGGTGGCTGGGGAATAAACGGAGAAGGTGAAGAGAAAGGCGAGCTCAGCTGTGGGCATTTGCAGGTCCGGAAGGTGCCGTCATTTTGAATGTTATAAGTGGCTTGACTATTTTGGATATTTAAAGAGACAGTGCTCTCTGAGATTCCAGTGGCTTAAGAAGAGGTTCGGATTTCCAGCAACCCCAAGGACACCCCAGACCTGTGAGACTGAAAAGGTGCGACATTCCTCTTGTTACTCTTATACCCCACACCCACTTGGTGAATGGAGGTGTGGCCATCCCCCACTCCCACCCACCTTCT
>NW_006921595.1:26524494-26525776 GCF_000298275.1 Orycteropus afer afer | reverse complement strand
ATAAAACCCTGAAAGAGAAAAATTTTCAACCAAGAATTATATACCCAGCAAAATTGTCCCTCAAATATGATGGTGAAATTAGGAGATTTCCAGAGAAGCAGAGACTAAGGGAATTTGTTAAAACCAGACCAACCTTACAAGAGATGCTAAAGAGAGTCCTTTGAACAGAGAACCAAAAATAGCAAATAACTGACCATTAATACACAAGATGACATAACCCAGAAACCACAGCTATGGGCATATCCAAAGTAAAATGAGCTAACAAGATTGTAAACAAAAAAACCAGAGACATCAATTGGCAAGTGAGGACAACTACAAACAAAAAGAGGGAAAAGACTGTGTAGTTACGAACTTGAATTGGATTACAAAACAAAACCCATCCATATGCTGCCTATAAAGGACACACCTTACAGATAAAGACAAAAATAGACTAAAAATCAAAGGTTGGAAAAAGATATATGAAGCAAATGGCAACTGTAAGACAGCAGGAGTAGCAATATGGCTATTCTTTCAAAAGTTGGAATTAGAAATACCATTTGACCCAGCCATTCCATTACTAGGTATATATGCTAAAGAAGTGAAAGCCATGACAAGAACAGATATATGCACACCCATGTTCATCGCAGCACTATTTATAATAGCCAAAAGATGGAAACTACCTAGGCATCCATCAACTGAGGAATGATAACCAAAGTATGGTACATACACACAATGGAATACTATGCAACACTAACGAATAATGTAGAATCTGCAAAACACCACATAATGTGGATGAACTTGGAGGACATTATGCTGAGTGTAACAAGTTAATCACAAAGGGACAAATATTATATTAGTCCATTATTGTAAAAGTTAAGGAAAGGCTTATCTATAGAAGGAAATTTTCTTTGTTGATTACCAGGGGTGGGAGAGGAGGGGAGGGAACAATGTTAGATAGATAGAGATAAGTATTGATTTGGGTGAAGAGAAGGGCAATGTACCAAATGTGTTGACCAATATGGCAGCATTGAGGATGAGAAAGACATAGAGAGGTACATGGGAGGTACAGACAACAAAGATGAACCCTTTTGTGCATAAAGTACTGCATTGTCAGTGAAGGTAAGCTTGGATATATGGGTGGATAGATGGGTGGACAGGCTGAACTATTAGGCATGTCTATGAAATGGGGAGTGTATCCAAGAACATGTACATGGTTGGCAGACAATGGTCCTATAAGTTTATGTGAATGATCAGAATTCCCAGGTGTATAGTAGAGCTGACAAGGGGCGAGGTTGTGGTCACT
>NW_006921595.1:26505747-26523412 GCF_000298275.1 Orycteropus afer afer | reverse complement strand
AAAAAAAAGAAAAGAAATACGGTATTTTTATTTAAATGAATTAGATTTAAAAAGTAGTCTAATTTAAATATCTCAAATAATGTTACAGCTTTGATATGCTTTGATTTTAAAAATATATGATCCTCAGTAGCTAATAACCATATCCTGAACCTTTCTACATGTCTTCCTAACCCAAAATTACTTACAGCACTAGTGTTTAAGGAAGAAAAAAAAAAAAAAACCTTTGGGTTTATTTTGCCTTTTTTAAATTTTTAACTTAGGCTTTCTTTCCTTGATTTTCTGCCTTCAAAAATATGCTGCTTATAGGGAAAAATACAGGTTACAAACAAATGAAAGTTTATGATATTATTTTTATAATAGTATACATTACTATTACAAATAAACATACATCATAAAAGTTAAAGAACACATAAACACCAAGATGTAACTCATGTTTATCTTTATGTTTTAGGTTTATGAGTGATTATTAATCTCTCCATTTCTCCTATTTTATGTTTTCCAGTAATTCTCTACTGATGTACAAAAGTGGGAAAATAAAATATATGATATATAAAATACATTAAACTTGTATGCATAGCAGATAAAATGAAAATACCATAGCAGGTAAAATGAAAATACCAAATTATAACAATTTTAATCTTTGGTTTATAAGATATTGGCAATTTAATTATTTTTATATTTTCATTGGTCACATTTTCAGAGCGAGTGTATTCTAATTCATAAGAGAAAAGAATCATTCTAATATTGATTACTTGAATCTTTTTAGAATTCATTAATATAAGTTTATTTTAATGAACATTTTTTCATTTATGTATTTAAATTTTCAAATTTACTTGGTGAAGATCATATCAGTTTTGAAATATATATGTAAAGACTCACAAAATAGAACATAGTTCAAAAGAGATACAATATTCAATTCTTACAAAATACATTGAATCCGAATAGAGATTTTTAAGAGAAAGACAGACTGAGAGACAGAGAGAATACTAGAATATAAAGTAAGGGAAGAGGTAAATATGACCAAGGCTCTTTCTGTAACTACATACTTAATTGGTCCAAGAGCTGGAAGCTAAGGTAGATAGAGATATTGTATCATTTAATTTTTACTTTTTTTCTAAAAAAGCAGATATTTTTGTCTATAAATATAAACTTTTCTTGAAATTAAACTCATGTAAGAATTATTAATTTCTTATGTAAGAAAAGTGGAAATGGTGAGATTCACCTCACATACTTTGGACATGTTATCAGGAGACATCAGTCCCCAGAGAAGGATATCATGCTTAGTAAAATAGATGATCAGCAAAATTTAGGAAGCCCCTTAATTAGATGGATCAACAGAGTGACTGAAACAATGAGCTCAAACACAGTCATGATTGTGAAGATGGCACAAGACCAGGCAATGTTTCATTCTGTTGTACACAGGATTGCTATGAGTTGGAACTAAATCCATGGCACCTAACAACAACATAGGAAGAGAACATAAAAAATGTATGGATGTAGCAGGAAAATACTGTCTTATGAGTTTTGCATTGATCTATAAAGACAGAGCAATAAGTAATAGTTCTGGTCACCTAGTACCGCTCTGACAAGAATATACCACAAATGGGATGGCTTGAACAAACAGGAGTTTATTCTCTTGCAGTTCAGGAGGCTAGAAGTCCGAGTTCCAAGTGCCAGGCTCTAGGAGCTGGGTGAAAGCCCCTAGACCTTGATCTTCAGCTCTGTCTCTTGCTCCTGGCCCACTGAAGCTAGAGACATCTCTTCACTCAGGCAGCTACTGGCTGCTGAAGCTAACAAGCCCAAGATTGACAAACAAAATGGCACAGTCTTGATGTTACCAAACCATACAGCAGGCCATTAATTCAAGTCCATTGCCAGTCCCAAGGTCAGCAGAGCATGACAGGCTGCTGAACAACAACACGGCTACATGCAGGATTCAAATTTACCATAATTCGACTCATAACAACCCTATAGGACAAAATAGAATTTCCCCGTAGGGTTACCAAGACTGTAAATCATTACAGAAGCAAACTGCCTCATCTTTCTCTCATGAAGTGGCTGGTGGATTTGAATCATTGACCTTTTGGTTAGCAGCCAAATGCTTTCACCACAGAACCACCAGGACTCCTCTGGATCTCATGAGTCTTGAAATAAGAATCAGAAAAAGAAGACAGATAGACTGAAAGGCAAAGAGAGAAAGAAAGACAGACTGGGAGAGAAAGAAAGACAGAAAGAGAAGAGAGAGAGAGAAAGACACACACAGAGAGAAAAAAAGATTATTTTCCGGTAAGGTAAGTATGGAATTGAGGATACTGGCATCTCAAAGTCAAACGAAAAAAGGGTTTCAAGGAGGTTGAAATCAACTGTGCTAAATACTGAATAATTCAAGTAAATTAAAACAGAAAAGAGAGATCATCACTGATAACAATGACCAATTTATAAAATATATTTTTTGTGGTGATAAATGACATGATGTATGTAAATCACCAAGCCCAATGTTTAATTAGTAATAATCAATAAATGTTTATTAATCTTATTATTTTGAAGCTGTTGATTTGCTGTTGTAAAAATTCATTCATTTACTGTGATTGATAGTAATGATATTCAGTTGAATAAGACTCATGGAACTCAATAACTGGTAGGAAAAACAGAAGAAACAAATACAGAGGAAGTATCTATATCAACCTGTCACTTTCAAATGATACCGGTTCTCTGAAATAAAAGAGAAGTTATAACATGATTTTAGGTACCCGACAGCTAGTGAGCAAAGACATCAAAGGTTAAGAGGGCAAGGTACAAGACCTAAATTTGTTGTTTTATTTAAAGAAGAAGAGAAGGTATATAGTAGTGATTGGAAAGCTAGAATGTTAGCTATGGACTATTTTATATAGATTTTTATATACCATTTCAAAAAGTCTTCTAAATTTCTCCTTTATTCAAGGGACGAACACTGAAGTATTTTAAACAAGGGAGAAGAATAACCTTTTTCAATGAGTGACTAAAAATTTACTCTGGTGGTGTAGTGCCTAAAGCATTTAACTGCTAACCAGAAAGCTGGTGGTTCAAACCCACCAGCCACTCCTTTGAAGGAAGATTGGGCAATCTAGTTCTACAGTGATACCACCTAGGAAACCCAAGGAGGGGTCGCTATGAATTGGATCCGACTCGATGGCAATGAGTTTTGTTTTGGTTTTTATAAAGTAGAGAATGTATTTGAAGTATGAAAATAAACTATGGAAGACAACTAGGATTTTATAACAATAATTAGCATATGAATTCTGACTTAATTTAATGAAAACATTTGAAAAAGAGAAGATGAATTTGAAAATTTTTAAAAGGTAAATCAATTTGATTTAATAAATTGGTTATAGATTGAAAAAGAGTAAAGAGAGAGTCTTAGATAACATCTATGGTTCCTAAAAACTGACTTGTTCAATAATTTTATTCAGAAATATAAAAGCAAATTAGGAAAGAGTAAGAGAATTCTGGTTTAGACTGATTGATTTTAAAGAGCTGGTGGAATGGACAGGATACTGTTGGGAGTATGTTTTATGTCCAGGAAGGAAGACATGATTGTGATTTTGGCTTAGAAGACATCAACATAAAAGAACTAGTTGAAATAAATCTTTTTGATGGAACTTGCCAAATATACAGTGAGAATAGAAGAGTATCAGGAATGAAACCCATTGTTAAATGCTTGCTATTACAGACTCATCTTGGGTATTATTTATTTATTGAACCATGTTATTTCAGCTCTGCTGAAACCTGTCCACCATGGGTGACCTTGCTGGTATTTGAAATACCAGTGGCATAGCCTCCAGCCTCACAGCAACACCCAAGCCACCACGGTATGACAAACTGACAGATAAGTGGTGGCAAATTAAAAAAAAAAGTTTCAGTTTTTCTAAAACACTTTTTATTGTGCTAATATTTAATAATTGAATATTACAGTTAACCAAAATTTGTTGATGGAATTATATTAACAGACAAGTACTTCATTCATTTATAAAAATGTTGATGCTATATAGAATTTAGGTGAACAATGAACTACTCAATAAATGGATGTAGGAGTCTAATTCAAGATTGTCTGTTTAAATATCTGGGACCATTTCCCAGTGTAAAAGTATTCATTTTGTATGATATTAATAGGAAGCACATCTGTAAGAACTAACAAGTACACCCATCTATTTTCTGAGACTTCTCTTTGGCATTGATAAATTTATTCTATATAGCTAAATTTGGATGTATGTTTTCTCATTGGCTAAATAAGGTAGGAGGATGCCAATCCAATTTACTGCAGAATAATACTAAGAGATATAAGATATTACCATTGTAGGAATAGCTATCTGGACTTGAAAGTAACTGATAAGTGTGTTTTTAATTTTAGCAGTTTTGATGTTTTTGTTTGTTTTATTTTGCATTATGTTGAACAGAGTCACTTTTGGAAATGCAGTTGTGTAGAAGAGTTTATAAGAATGTTGGAATGTATTGGACAATTCTCTTTTTCTTTCTCACTCGCTTTCTCTCAACTCCAAAGCAGTCATCAGAATCTTAATCCAGAGAAGAGGACATGATATAAATTAAGTGACTGGATACCTTGGCCTAGAATTAGGTTAGTGACTCAAAGGCAAAAGAAACAGTTCCCTTTAAAGCTGAGGTCTGTCATTGCACATGCAGAATTTGCACCAAGTTGTTTGTGCTATGTGATCATTATGCTGGTTCAGGTACTAACTTCCAAGTGCCTTCTGTATCCTAAACATTTCTTATCTTGAGTCCAATTGCTTTGTGAGCCACCAATATCTTTTTAATACTTTCCCTTTCTTAAGTTAGTGTTACTTTCTGTTTCTTGGAATTCAGAATTATAGCTGAAATATTACATAGCAAAACATTCAAAGTATTTATACTCTATTTTATATTGAAAACTATGCCTAATCTAGTATTGCAAATCAATTTTAAAAAGAGAAGCATTTTAAGAAGTCATACTCCATCATATTCCTTTTTGCTAAAATTCTTCTATATGAAAAAGGAACACATCCCTTATTTTCTGCAATATGAATATAGCTGGCTTGTTTATTTCCACCAAGCCAGAAGTTAAATAGGTAATGAAGTAAATGGGCAAGATTTTACTATTCAATTGTGAAGAAACTATAGTTTCAAAACATGTGCCTTGATATTAATTTCTTATTTTTCTCTTTCTGCTCTTCTCTGTGAAGTCCTCCTTTATTTGTAATCAGCTCTGTAGTTGAGATTCTGATTGCTTTAGAGAACCAGAGACTCCTTAGATATTTACAAAAGTCTCAGAATATTTACTTTGGAGAGCTATGCAGATTTGGTAAAGAAAATATATCCAAATTCAAATGCTTTTCTAGAGACTTTGCTGAACCTTCCCTTTGGACAAGACTTTATTTATTTATTTTTCACCTGGTTTTTTAAGCCAAGCTTAATGACAAAGGAATTAAATAGTGTTTTGTTAGCTATCATTCATAGCAATTGACTTTAAATACTGACTATTTCTTTTATCAGTTTATCAGGTAAGCTTTCTGATAAGTCTAAGATTTATAAGCTCCAAAAATGCATGTCATATTTCTATAAAGAGAAATAATTATTGCTTTCTTGCATGGGGAATCGATTTTCACACATTTCTTTGAGCTTAAATTTTATTTCTTCAGTGGTTGGGGTAGAGTTTTAGGGACTTTTGGTGTTTTCATTAAGAAGTAGCACTCTTCATAATGGAGTAAAATGATTATGTATATTTATTTATTTTCAAGTAAAATATACCACAGAATTTAGAAAAAAATTAAATAGTAAGAATTATTCCACAAAGCTTTGGTGGTAACACTAGCAAACTGCTAATAATATCATACCTACCTATAAGTGAAGATGATTTATTTTCATTTGCTTGTTATTCAAAAAAATGAAGCTTGTTATAGAGGATCCTTAGATCTCTGTTAATTTGGAGAAGATAACTAATCTTAAGTGGGAACTAACTAATATATACAGAATTCCTATTTGCTGTGACAAACTGTTCTCAGTTTGGACATTCTCGAGTATTTCATCATGTCCCTGAGCAACCAAAGGACTGTATGTGCAGATAAATTTTGAGTGACAGTTTCTTTACTGATAATGAAAAATATAATTAAAAACTATTCCAACTTATAGTAAGTATTTAACCAGAAAAAATATATCAACAGAGGTATGATCTAACATATTTTAGTTACCATCTCTAAAAGACACTGAAATCAGTTCATAAAATTTACTAGCTTCTCCAAAATACAAATTTTCCAATAATTAGAAAAGTCATTAAATCAGAGCAGCTAGCTGCCACAATAGATAAACTTTGAAGTCTAAGTGGCTCTACATTTTTTCTTGTGATGATGGTTGATGTAGTGGGTAATCCTCCTCCTGATTGTTGTTGTTGTTAGGTTCCGTTGCATTGATTCCAACTCATAGCAATCCTATGTATAAAAGAACGAAACACTGCCTGGACCTGCGCCATCCTCACAATCATAGCTATGGTTCAGCTCATCCTTGTGGCCACTGTGGCACTCCATCTCATTGAGGACCTTCCACTTTTTTGCTGACTCTCTACTTTACCAAGCATGGTGTCCTTCTCCAGGGACTGGTTTTACTAACATGACTATGACAGTTGGGGTTGTGTGTTAACTTGGCTGGACCATGATTCCGAGTGGTTTAAGCAGTTGTGATGTGGTTATTTCCATGATGAGATCAGATGTATACGTTTTGAGCAGCCAATCCACTGAAAGGGAGTTTCCCTAGGGGTGTGGCCTGCTTCCAATATATATATGGACATCCTGGGAAAAAGACAGACTCTTCTGTGGATCTAGATCCTGTTGGATGTTTGCAACTGTTTGTGAGCAAACAATCCACCATTTGGCCTGGTGATCTTGGATTCATTATCCATCAGAGTCAACAGCCGGTATGCTGCCTGCCAATCCTGATCTCATCAGCCCCTGCAGGTGTGTGAGTCAGGAAAAACCTCCAGCTTGTTGTTTGATCCAGGAACTTGGGACTTGCTGGCTTCTATAAGTGTGTGAGCCATTTTCCTAAAATAAATTTTGCTTTCTCTCTCTATATAAGCTTTACTGGTTTTGCTTCTCTAGAGAACCCAGCTTAACACAATGACAAAGTATAAGAGATGAGTCTGATCATCCTTGCTTCTAAGGAACATTCTGGCTGGCTGTACTTGCTCCAAGACAGATTTTTACATTTTTCTAGCAGTCTTTGGTACATTCAATATTCTTCACCAATACCATAATTCAAAGGAGTCAATTCTTCTTTTGTCTTCCTTGTTCATTGTCCAGTTTCCATTCACATAAGAGACAATTGAAAATACCATGGCTTGAGTAATGCGCAACTTCATCTTCAAAGTGACATTTATAGTCTTTACCATTTTAAAGATGTCTTTTGCAGTAGATTTACCCAATGCAATAAAGTCATTTGATTTTCTGACTGCTGCTTCCATGGGTGTTGATTGGAGATCCATGTAAAATGAAATGCTTGACAAGTTCAATTGCTTATTAGTCCATTTGTGAGGATTTTCATTTTCTTTTTGTTGAAGTGTAATCCATACCGAAGACTGTATGTAGTCTTTGGTCCTCATTAGTTAACACTTCTCTTCAGTTTCGGTAAGGAAGGCTTTGTCATCTGTGTATCTCAGGTTGTTAATGAGTTTTCTTCCAATCCTGATGCACTATTCCTCTTCATATAGTCCAGCTTCTCTGGGTATTTGCTCAGCATACAGATGAAATAAAATGGCGCAATCCAGACATACATGTTTCCTGATTTAAAACCAAACATTATCCTTTTGTTCTGTTTGAATATCTGCCTGTTGATCTATGTACATGTTCTTTATAAGCATAATTAAGTGTTCTAGAATTCCCAATGTTTGCAATGTTATCCACAATTTGTTATGATCTGCATAGTTGAATGCCTTTGCATAGTCAATAAAGCACATGTAAACAACTTTCTGATATTCTCTGCTTTTAGTCAAGATCCATCTGACATCAACAATTATGTGCCTTATTCCATATCCTCTTCTGAATCCAGGTTGAATTTCTGGCAATTCCCTATCTATATATATATAGTGCTGCAAACATTTAAAAATTATTTCCAGCAAAATTTACCTTGCATGTGATATTAATGATATTCAGTAATTTCCACTTCTGTTAAATCACATTTTTTTTTTAAATGAGCACAAATATGCATCTCTTTCAGTCAGTTGGCCAGGTAGCCATCTTCCAAATTCCTTGGCATAAATGAGTAAGCTCTACCAGCATTTGTTGAAACATTTCTATTGGTACTCCATCAAAGCCTGGAGGCTTATTTTTCACTAATGCATTCAGTACAGCTTGAACTTCTTCCTTCAATACTATCAGTTCTTGATCATAGTCTACCTCCTGAAATGGTTGAACAATGACCAAGTATTCTTGAAAAGTGGCTGTGTATTTCCTCCATCATCTTTTGATATTTACTGTGTCATTCAATATTTAGCCCATAGAATCCTTCAATATTGCCCCTCAAGACAAGAATTTTTTTTCCTTCATTTCTTTCAGCTTGGAAATGATGAACATATTCTTCCCTTTTGATTTTCTAATTCCAAGTCTTTGTGCATTTTATTATAATATCTTACTTTGTCTTTTTGAGCTGCCCTTTGAAATTTTCTGCTCACCTCTTTTATTTCATAATTTCTCCCATTTGATATTGCTATTCTGTATTCTACAGCAAGTTTCAGAGTCTTTTCTTACAACCATTTTGGTGTTTTCTTTCTTCCTTTCCTGTCTTCTTAGTGGCCTTTTGCTTTCCTCATGCATTATGTCCTTGATGTTATCTCAGAAGCCTTTTGATCTTCAGTTATTAGTGTTCAGTGTGCCAAATTTGTCTTTATGTGGTCTCTAAGTTCAGGTGAGATATACTCAAGGTCCTTTTTGACACTCATGGACTTGTTTTAATTTTCTTCAGGTTCACCTTGAACTTGCATATGAGGAATTGATGGTCTTTTCCACAGTCAGCTCCTGGGCTTGTTTTGACTGATGATAATGAGCTTCTCCATCACTTCTTTCCACAAATGTAGTCAATTTGATTCCTATATATTCCATTTGTTGAGGTGCACATGTATAGTTGCCATTTATGTTTTTGAAAAAGATATTTGCAATGAATAAGTCATTGGTCTTGCAAAAATTCTATTGTGTAGTCTCTGGCATCATTTTTATCACTGTTGTTGTTGTTGTTATGTGCCGTGGAGTCAGACTTGACTCATAGTGACCCCTTCTAGGGTTTCCAAGGCAGTATCACTACAGAAGTAGATTGCCCAACCTTCCTTCCGAGGAGTGGCTGGTGGGCTTGAACCACCAGCCTTCTGGTTAACAGTCAAGTGCCTTAGGCACTATGCTACCAGAGCTCCTTTTTTTTTATCACTAAGGCCCTGTTTTTCAACTACTGATCCTTCTCATTCCAATCACCAGTAATTATCAGTGCATCTTAAATGTATGTTTGGTCATTTCAGACTGCAGAAGTCGGTAGAAATCTTCAATTTCTTCACTTTGACTTTAGTGGTTGCTGCTTAAATTTGCATAATAGTCATATTAACTGGTTTTCCTTGTAAGCATATGGGTATTTTCCTATCACTGACAGCATTGTACTTCAGGAAACATCTTGAAATATTTTCTTTTGAGGATAAATGTTTTGCCATTCTTTTTCAATTTGTCATCCTGGCATAGAAGACAATATGATTGTCTGATTCAGAATGGCCAATACCAGTCCATTCCTGTTCACTAATGCGTATATATTAATGCACTTGACTGCTAACTAGAAGGCTGGCAGTTCCAACCCACCAGTCACTCCTTAGAAGGAAGGTTGGGGAATCCACTTCGGTGGTGCAACTGCCTCAGAAACCTAAAGAGGGGTCACTAGGAGTCAGGTATGACTCCATGGCACATAACAACAACAACATATATTGATCTTTATGCTGTCTGTTTCATTTCTAATGACTTCCAATTTTCCTAGATTCATACTTCATAAATTCAGTGTTCAAATTATTAATAGATGTTTATAGCTGTTATTTTTCATTTTGAATTATACTACATCAGCAAATGAAGATCCCAAAAGTTTTACTCCATCCACATCATTAAGTTTAATTCTACTTTGAGGAGGAAGCTCTTCTGCAATCATATTTTGAGTGCCTTTCAAACTGAGGTGCTTGTCTTCCAGCACTATATCAGGCAATGTTCCACTGTTATTCATAAGGTCTTTAGTGGACTTTTTTTTTTTTTTTTCTTTCAGAAGTAGACCACTACATTCTTCTTCCTAGTTTTTCTTAGTCTGGAAGCTCCACTGAAATCTGTCCACCATGCGTAACGCTACTGGTATTTGAAATGCCAGTGGTATAGTTTCTAATAACGTGTAAGTCACTACAGTACAATAAACTCACCAATGAGTAGTGGGAGTACTCATATGGCCCCAAATAACTCTAAGATTACTGTAAAATACAGGAAGAACATGTAATATTTTATGACAGCTTTCTCTGGAACAATGACATTAAGTGTCTATCTCTTTCATCACCAAAAGTGGACCACTGAATCAAAAATTTTGATAAAAAAATGTTTGGTACTTAACTCCATAAATTCATTTGTTTTTTGGTTGTCAACTATTGGGGAAAATAGAAAAGGAATAGAAATACTGAATGCACATTTTTAAAAATATTGCAATCAGTAATTTTATCCTCTTCAGCTGGAAAAGCAACTTGTAGTCAATATCTGAGTGGATTATGTAAGTAACAAATTATTTTACAAATCCCATCCAGATCTTTGTGAATGTGACATGCCATCTAATCAGTTACAGCCACTCTGAAATGAGGTAGGAAGACTGGAAAAGTAAAGGAAAATGTTGGAAAAATTGATGTCTTTTTATTTTCCTTAGAATATTTATCTTCTATTTGGCAGGAAATGTTAATTCAAGACTACTCTTTTGCACTGATGTTCAGGATAAGCACAGTGATTTACACGAAGCAGGCATTCCATGATATCTGGGAATTTTTCCTAATCTTTAATCTCTTGTATAGATAGAGTTCTCTCTATTTAACCTCTGTCTTCTCCAGTTGCTTCTTATACAGAAGATAGAACGAAAATGATATGTAGAACTCTTTGGCTTAATGGAAAGAAAAAAGAATTTGTAATTCCTTGGGGTTCTATTATGTGCCTGGCACAAAACACAAATCTTTCCATTTAAACCTCACAGTAGGTAGTATTATCATTACTCTCTAGTAGCTCTAGTTGTGTAGTGCCTAAGGCATTTGACTGCTAATCAGCAGGCTGGTAGTTCAAATCCACTAGCCACTCCTCAGAAGGAAGGTTGGACAATCTACTTCTGCAGTGATACAACCTCTGAAACCCAAGGAAGGGTCACTATGAGTCAGATATGACTCAATGGCAGTGAGGTTTTTTTTTTTTTTTTAATATATACATATATGTATATACAGAAATTTGAGACTCAGAGGACCAAGTAACCTGTCTTGAGTAATTTAGCTAATCAGTGAAAAAGTCTGATTTGATTTGAAAGCATCACTTGGCTCTAAATAACTGTCCTTTTCACTGTACCCTTTAACCAGAAGTCTCTAAAGCTTTGACAGCACACCCTAATAGTTAAAAAATAATAATAATAATCGAGGATGTCCAATACATGTATACTTCTAAAGTTATACATATATATATATATATATATATATATATACATACATATACTGCTACAGAATATACTATGTACATTATCAAATAAACACAAAAAATAGAAATTTTGAAAAGATAAAATATTTAAAAAGAGATTGAAATAAAGTTCTAATAATTTCTTTCTGCTTTCAGTGGAATATCTTATTCATCTTTCTGTACAGACACAGTAGAAAGTATAGCTTTTTTTAACTTTTTATTTTGAAATAATTAAAGACTCTTAAGAAGATGAAAAAAATAGTACAGAGAAGTTTTCTGTACATAATGCTTTAGTAATGAAAATATTTAAAATATATAATTGTATTTAACTGAACAACAATCAGGTGTAAGGCACAAAGCTCAGTCACAGCCTTCTTGCTGTTGTTGTTAGGTGCCGTCAAGTTGGCTCCAACTCATAGTGACCTGACGTACAAAAAATGAAACACCAACTGGTCCTGCAGCATCTTCACAGTCCTTGCTATGCTTGAGCCCATCATTGCCGCCACTGGGTCAATACATCTCTTTGAGGGTCTTCCCCTGTTTTTTGCTGACCTTCTTCTTTACCAAGCATGATATCCTTCTCCAAGGAATTGTCCCTTCTGACAACATGCCTAAAGTAGGTGAGGTGAAGTCTAGCCATTCTCTCTTCTAAGGAGCATTCCAGTTGTACTTCCTCCAGAACAGATTTGTTCCTTCTTCTGGCAGTCCATGGTATTTTCAGTATTCTTCATCAACAGCACAATTCAAAGGCATTAATTCTTCTTTGGTTTTCCTTATTCATTTTCAAGCTTTCACGTGCCTATGAGGTGACTGAAAATGCCAAGTTTGAGTCTGACTTATTTTAGTTTTTGCTCTTTAACACTTTAAAGAAGTCTCTTGCAGCAGATTTTCCTAGTGCAATATGACATCTGATTTCTTGACTGCTGTTTCCATGGGTGTTGTTTGTGTTTCCAAGTAAAATGAAATTGCTGACATATCAATCTTTTCTCCATTTATCATGATGTTGCTTATTGGTCCAGTTGTGAGGATTTTAATTTTCTCTATGATGAGGTATAATCCATACTGAAGACTGTAGTCTTCACTTTTCATCAGTGCTAAAAGGGCAAGGAGGTCACATGTTCTAACTCTAACCCCACAAGAGGAAGACAGGATCACCATCAATAGCCCAAGGCCTATTACTGCAAGGCCAGACATGCTGCCTCCCTCCAGCCCTTTCACCAACCATTCCTCTTAAAACACTTACCACCTCTCTCCTGGGTTCGATAATTTACTGCAGTGGCCACATAGAACTCACAGATTATGGGGTTTATTAGGGAAGCACCAGGCTACAATTCAAGTTCAGGAAAAATGCTCTGTCTCTCTCCCAGCCCACCATCTCTCACACTCTTTCTCTCAGCTGTGTGTGTCCCTCGGTGTCTCTCTCAGCAATGCATGTCTCTTGCATCTTTTTCCCAGCAGTGAGAGTGTCTCTCAGGGGCACATCTTTCCTCATCCAGCAGTCCGAGAGAGACCTCTGCCTCCTTTTGAGCCTGGCAGAGTGGCCAAACTAGCCAATCATAACATCAGAATTCTAAGCACGTGAAAGAGAGAGAACTTTCCAGAACACTGCTGTGCCATGCCCAATAGAAATACCCTAGGTGGATAACTTACAATCAGGAGCTCCTCAGTTGCTCACAGCAAATTTCACCATGGAGTTTACAAAGACTTATGGGTAGAAAAGCCACATTAAGAAATTTCCTACACCGCAATCAGCAAGTGCATCAAGTCATTTTCACTATCACTGAAGAAGATTGTGTCATCTGCATATCTCATGTTGTTAATAAACAGCAACAACAAAAAAATGTCTTAGGCATGTGACTGCTAACCTGAAGTCTGGTGCTCCAAACACACCAGCCACTCCTCAGAAGGAAGGTTGGGCAATCTACTTCCATAGTGATACCACCTCGGAAAGCCAAGGAGGGTTTGCTATGAGTCAAATCTGACTTGATGGCAGTGTTTTTTTTTTGTTTGTTTGTTTTGTTTATTAGCCCTTAGTTAATTAGATTGGACTCTCTGAATACATTTCCTTACATTCTTTCCACTTAAGTGCTTTTTCCACCATGTTTCCTGTCTCTTATCCGGGCAAGGAGGAAAGACAGAATAAAGAGCACTACAGCATAACTCTCACTGTACACTATTCTGAATACTTTTAGAACTTTGATTCATAGTTTTTGCTTACTTTTTGGTTCCATTGTCACTTTTGAAAGCCACAAGATCTCTTCAAGCAGCCAAAGGTCAATTAGTCATTCGTTAATAAAATATATTGCTGTTAAGTTATATCCTCACATATTTTACAAAATTATAAAAGTAATCCAATATAACAAAATTTTATCTTCTGGGACTAATTATATCCTGAGAAGTTTGGTTTTTATATGGGTAAAAGATTCTAAACTGTAATTTTTATTTACATTATAATTTTTTTTTTTAATTCAATATTATTGTACTATTGTTTTCAAGGTGTTCCTTAAGGCTGCTAGTTAATAATGTTGTTGTTGTTGTATGCCGTCGAGTAAGACCAGACTCATAGTGTCCTCTTCTTGGTTTTCCAAGGCAGTATTATCTCAGAAGTGGATTGCCCAAACTTCCTTCTGAGGAGTGGCTGGTGGGTTTGAACCACCAGCTCTAAGTTAAGAATAATTGGTTGTTATGGGTCAATATGTAAACCAGAACATTCTGCATCAATTTTTCTTGTACAAACTTACTCAATCCCAGGTTCTAAGAAAAGATCCATATTAAACATAGACTTGTTCTGTTTGAAGTCACAATGTGAAACTAAGCAATTTTCATTCAACATTATGTGTAAATCCCCTTTTTCCAGTCATATGGAGAATTTTTATTCAATATTCTTAAAGTAATCTTCACATGTATTTTGATAAAAGTAAACATAACTGGTGCTATTATCCTAGTTTTGTTTTAAAAGAATTATATTTACTGTACCTACAAATAGTTCACACGAAGCATGAAACCTAATATTTATATTTTACAATAAATATTATGAATATCTTTCTCAGGGAAGAAATTGTTTAGATAATCTTCTTTTCACATAGAAATCTTGTTTCTAAATCTGAGAGGCCATATTTTAATTTTTTTATATTAAAAACTTTTTTTTTACTGTAAAATTAAGAGTGCCTGTTAGCTATAGGTTTTTAAAAAAAAATTTTTTGAAAAGAAGGGAAATTATGAAAGCTGTAAATAAGTAATGATTGCCAAAGATCAGAGAAATTTTACATAAAACCAAAGCAGTTCAATCTGGTACTTTGATACAAATTTGTAAATAATTCAGTATAATTATAATAAAGGCATCTTAAGAATTCCCAACAATTGAATTGCCCTTCAGGGTATTAGAAGATGATTAGAAATTGAATAGTTTTAAGTCATGAATTAATTTTTGAACATTTCTAGATGTGGGGTAAAGTGTATTCTTTTAAATTGTATCTACCCAATCTCTTTAGTGTAAATATAAAACATGTTAATACACAAATCCTCTGTGTAGTAGAATCCACTCAGTTAGAGGCAAGATTGCATATTTATTTCCCTAAGATTCAAGCATTTTAAATCAGTATTTATTTTTAACTTTTACTTAATGCATATTGCCCTCTTCATCCATTTATTTCTCATTTCTTCATAAATAGGCCTGAAAATACTATCCAAAATGGCCTGAATCTCGAACTAGAGTGAGTGAGTCAATTTCTGCTCAGTAGGCCCATTTTTCCTTTTTTCTAGCTAGTTGTTTAATGTGAAGCAGGTTAATTTTCTTCCAGGAACTTAGATTTCCTCATGAGTAAAAAAAGAGATTGAAATGAACTCTGTGATCTCAATGGTCTCCTCCAGTGCTGAAATTCTGTGAGTATATTGATTTTTAAATCATTTCTAAAAAGAAAAAAAAAATGCCACCATCGAGTTGATTCTGACTCACAACGACCCTATTATCCAGCCCCTTCCCATTTGCCTATCCAGCCATAGAATTACTGACAATTTTACAAACCGCAGGCTGTGTCATAAAGCCATGCTAATTCCTGTGTGCATTCTTTTCTGGTTTACTTCACAAAGGAAGCATGTATTCATCCTTCAATACCATGTTCAATTGTCTTTTTCTGAAAAGTCTCCTTTCCTAGCCAAGCAGAGTTTATTCCTTCCTCCTTCAAGCCATCACTCTTACTTGTCTATTTCTCTATTTCCACACTGATCAGCTTATATGTTAATATTCCCTTAAATATCAATATCCTCAAATAAACTATGATTCTTTTAAAGATGGATCATTTTTGTATTTGTTCTTTATAAACAATGCATTATATGTGTGAATACTTATTAAATGCCTGACATTAAAAACTATTAAGTAATGAACAAGGCAATGGTATATTAATGAAAAGAAGGCTAGATTAAGGAACAAAGCCTGAGATGGTATTATCAGTCCTACCAATTATTAATTTGATTTCCTTGTACAAATCACTTCAACTTGGTGAAGTATCAGTAACAATGCACTTATCTTACTGGACAAGTTTTATGATCATGCAGCTTAATATTCAAATTAAATTACACAAGTATATATGTTATTAATTAATATTAGCATTTAAATGAAACTATTTTAAAACTGTAAAAAACAATACAATTTTAAGAGATTGTTATTATAGGTAGTCAACTACCACAATCAATGTAATGGTGAAAAGTCCCTGATCTGATCTATCAATCAGAGATTTTTGTTTAATCATCAAAAAATACATTTTAAGGGTTTATATCAGAAAATCAAATTCAAATTTCAAGCTAAAAGATGAATTAATTGCAACAGAAACGTCAAATAGTTTTCCAATATCCTCTAGAATGTGTTTTCTAACGGGGTTAGTTAACATTGTTGTGCTCTTAATTAAGAAAATTTCTTCTGCATGATATGAATTTGAGCTTCAGAAAGAGTTGATTTTACATTATTAACAAGCCATGTGTCACTGACTTTTCAGTTTGCTATTTTTAAAAAAAATGTATATATTTAATTCCAAGAAAATATATCCTTATGAGAAAGTAGTATTTTCTCTTGTTTTTATAAAAACCTTAAGGATGGAAAAACAGAATGCTGCTTAGTGGAAGATAAGCAACTTTACAAATAACCTTTCTCATCAACAGTCAGCAGCACAATTGGTCAGAATACCAATTGCTGAGGAGGTCCAGCTAGAAGACACTTGCATCTTAGTGTACAAAGCCCAGTGTGCTGACTAACCATGTAATGTGTTTGCAATTAAAGTAACACTGCTTAAACTCTGCCAGTGTGAGCTCCAAATATTTCATATATGGATTGACAATTCTCAGTGAAGCATTAGTCATGCTTTACATTGAGGTTAGTTGCAAAAATAAGTTTCAGACTAAACATGAATCAGAATATATAAGAATAAAGTAAAGATGTAATTAAATGAGCTAGGTAATTTTACCATGTTACTTTTGTTGAGCACTATCTTCAAGAATATATTAACAGCCTGAAGAATAGTAACAAAAAAACCAAACCAAATTCATTGCTGTTGAGTTGATTCTGACTCATAGTGACCACGATTGGGTTTCCAAGGTGGGAAACCTTTGTGAAAGTAGATTGTCCCATCTTTCCATGGAGCAGCTGGTGGGTTTGAACTGCCAGACTTCTGGTTAGCAGGCCAAGGGTGCTGCACAAACAGAGCTTCTCAGTAACAACTGCAGAATTAGATAAATCTTTTCTTTTTTTCTTTAAAAGGCAAAATGCATGCCTTTTGGTGGTAATAACTTTCTAAACCCAAATATAGAATGTTATGGAATTTTAGAAATGTTTCATGGATGTAGTCAATGCATATCTGAGGACAAAAACACTTCTCACAATGCTATATAAGATGAAGTAAAAAAAAACCTAGCAAAACACTTTCAAGTAAGAAATATATATGCACACAAACATATAT
>NW_006921595.1:26504886-26505577 GCF_000298275.1 Orycteropus afer afer | reverse complement strand
CCACTCCTCAGAAGGAAGGTTGGGCAATCCTACTTCTGTAGTGATACTGCCTCGGAAACCCAAGGAGGGGTCGCTATGAGTTGGGGCCTACTCGATGGCAAAACAACAACAACAACAACATAGATATACATCTATATCACTCATCTGCCAGTTTATCGAACTGTGGTGGCTTGTGTGTTGCTATGAGGCTGGAGGCTATGCCTCCAGGCTATGTCTTGAGTTTTCAGGTGGCCATTTTGCTTGGACTGAAACTTTGGAGTGGGCTCCACCTGCCAAGGACAGCATGGACAACCACACTGGAGAATGACTACTGGAGAGGTTTGATATTCCCCTTGCTACTCTTGTGCCTGTGTCCTCTTGGTGAACAGGAGTGTGGCCATTCCCCCACCTCCATCCACCTTCCTGACCTGCCGGACTCCTTCCTGGTCTGTGCCCTGGTAGAGCCTCAGTGCTGTTTCTTGTCTTCTACAATTTTGTTTTTAGAAATTATTTTTTTTATCTTCCTTTTTTTTTGGTCTCTTTCCTGTCTCTGGATCTTGGTTATTTTTCCTCTTTTCTTTTCCCTTTTCCTGGTTTCTTTTTACTTTCTTTTGGTTCTTTTCAACCTTTATTTTTCTTTTTGCAGTTTTTTCTATTTCTTTACTCTTGCTCTTTGTCTCATTCTGCCTTCCCAAGATCATTTTTTTTTTTT
>NW_006921595.1:26504210-26504786 GCF_000298275.1 Orycteropus afer afer | reverse complement strand
TTTAAATTATTTTCTTTAACTGAGTGGGAGACAGCAACCATTCTCACAACCCAACCATACCTGCACCTCCTGCAACCCCACCCACTGAGTGAAAGACACCACTTGCTTTTGCACCAACTGACCAATGATAGATGGTGGATAATACCAGCTCAACTAACCCTCCACTGCTCTTTACAAATAGCTAACTGAGATCTGTGCACATATTCTCACTCATTATTACACCCACCTGAATGCAGGTGGTGAGTGCCTAAGTACTAACAACTAGCAAATAGAGGAGCACAGCACAATTCTCACACAGATATATCAAAACAAAATAAAGGAAAAAAGGAATTCTGCACGAATCACACCAACATACAACCACAAATTAAACATAAATATAATGATACTACAATGTCTCAGAGACAGCAGATCATCACAGTCCACACAAACAAGCAAGATGAAGTAGTCAAACAGGGACCAGGACACAGATCCAGAAAACATGCCTGAGAAAGAAGCAGAATTCGAACTTCTTGATCAAGAGGTCAAAAGACTTATATTTGAGTCCCTTCAACTAATTGAGAGACAAATGAAGGAAAA
>NW_006921595.1:26498664-26503530 GCF_000298275.1 Orycteropus afer afer | reverse complement strand
ATATATATATATATATATATATATATATATATATCCCTGAAAAAAAAATGCCATGAAGAATTATATACCCAGCAAATTTCCCATCAAATACAAGGCTAAAATTAGGAGATTGCCAAAGCAGAAATTAAAGGAATTTGTTAATACCAGATTACTCTTGCAAAAGATGCTAAAGGGAATCCTTTGGACAGAGAACAAACACCACCAAACAACAATCTATGATTAACACGCATGATGCCATAACCCAGAAACCAACCCATTTATAGAAATATCTAAAGTAAAATAAGCTTACAAGACTGTAAATAAGGAAACAGTGACATCAATTGGTAAACGAGGACATCTACAAATCAGAAAGAGGGAATAAATAGTGTACTTAAGAACTTCTAAATGGAGAGAAAGTCAAGCCAATTGCAAGATAGAACAGACTTTTTTAAACTTTGCAAGAAAATGATAAGTTACAGGGTAACTTCAAAGAAAAATAATAAGCCTTCACATCGAAATAAAAAAGCAGACAAGCACAAATACTGAGCAAACACTAAAACAATAGCAATGAAGGAAGTGATAACATGATTCATAAACAAAATGAGCTCAGCATAGAAAAGTGTATGGAACAAAGATAGCAGCAATGCCATAAAAAAACACAACAAAGTGACATCAATAAATACATACTTTTTGGTAACTACACTGAATGTAAATGAATTAAAGGCACCACTCAAGAAATGAAGAGTCGCAGACTGGACAAGAACACATGACCCATCAATATACCATCTACAAGAGATTCACTGTAAACACAAAGGCAAAAAGTGACTAAAGTTAAAATGTTGGAAATAGGTATACCAAGCAAATAGCAACAAAAAGAGAGCAGGAGTGTCAATATTAATTTCTGATAGAACAGACTTTAAGACAAAAACAACCATAAAAAACAAGGAAGGATATCATATAGCGATTAAAGGATAAGGTGAAAAAGAAGACATAGCCATAGTAAAGATCTGCGCACCCAATGAAAAAGTCTCAAAATACATAAAGCAGACTTTAACAGAATTGAAAAGACAAATATATAACTCCAGAGAAATAGTAACCAAAAAAACCCTAACTCATTACAGTCAGGTTGGTTCCATCTCATAGCAACACATCCTTGTGTTTCTGAGGTGGTAGTGTCTAAGACATTTGACTGCTAACAAGAAGGCTGGTGGTTCAAACCCACCAGCCACTCCTCGGAAGGAAGGTTGGGCAATATACTTCCATAGTGATACCACCTTGGAAAGCCAAGGAAGGATCACTATGAGTCGGGTCCAACTTGATGGCACATAACAATGACAACAACAACAACATCTCTACAGAAGTAGATTCCCCAGTCTTCCTTCCAAGAAGCGACTGGTGGATTTGAACCACCAGCCTTCTGGTTAACAGTCAAATGCCTTAGACACTATGCCACTAGAGCTTCCAGTAATAGTAGGAGACTTTAATACACTACTTTCAATAAAAGATAGAACAACTGGAAATAAACTCAATGAAGATACAGAAGAACTAAACAATATGATCAACCAACTTGACCTTATAGACATCTACAGTATATTTCACCCACCAACAGCAAAATATACATTATTTTCCAACAGACATTGTACATTCTCCAGGATTGACTGTATATTAGACCACAAAGCAAACCCAAATACATTTTAAAACACTGATGTACTGCAAAGCATCTTCTCAGATCACAGTGCTAAAAAATTAGAAATCAACACTAGGAAGACCAATGGAAACTGAATAACACCCTCTTCAAAAATGACTGGATAATAGAAGAAATAAAAAATGAAATTAAAAAATTTCTTGTATCAAAGGAGAATGAAAACACAACATACCAAAATGTTTGGGACACAGCAAAAGCAGTGAGCAGAAGGCAATTTATAGCAATAGATGCACACATTAAAAAAGAAAAAAAGAGTCAAAATCAACACCTTAGCCCAACATCTTCAACAATTACAAAAAAGAACAGCAAACAAACCCTACAGCCACCAGAAGAGAAGAAATAATAAAGATTTGACCAGAAATAAATGAAACAGAAAACAGAAAGACAATAGAAAAAAATCAACAAGACTAGAAGTAGATTCTTTGAAACAGTTAATAAAGTAGATCACTCACTGGTAAACTTAACAAAGGAAAAGAAGGACAAGATGTAAATAATATGAATAAGAAATGAAATGGGTGACATCACAAGACAGAAATAAAAAAAAAAATAATATCAGGATACTATGAAGAACTGTACTTCAACATATTTGAAAACCTAAAAGAAATGGGCAGATTTCTAGAACACACTACTTACTTAAACTAACACATACTGAGGGAGAAAATGTGAACAGACTCATAAGAAAATAAGAAATTGAACAGAAAAAAAAAATTACCAACAAAGAAAAATCCTAACCCAGATGGTTTCACTGGGGAATTCTACCAATCATTCAGAGAAGAGCCGATACCAATCATACTCAAACTATTCCAGAACTTAGAAAAGGAGGAACTCCTCCCAAATTTGTTTTATGAAGCAAATGTAACCCTGATAACAAAATCAGGCAAGGATACCAATAGAAAGGAAAACTTCAGACCAATATCCCTCATGAATATAGATGCAAAAATCTTCAACAGAATCCTAGCCAACAGACTCCCAACAACATACCAAAAAGATAATTCATTATGACCAAAGGGGTTCATATCAGGTATGCAAGGATGGTCCAATATTAGAAAAGCAATCAATGCCATCCATCACATAAGTAAAATAAACAAAAATAATCAAACAATCTTATCAGAAGATGTACAAGAGGCATTTGAAAAATTCCAACATTCATTCCTGACAAAAACTCTTGGAAAAGTAGGAATAGAAGGGAAATTCCTCAACATAATAAAGGGTATATATGGAAAACCAACAGCCAACATTATTCTCAATGAAGAGATAATGCATCCATTCCCCTTATGAACAAGAACAAGGCAAGGATGCCTTCTATCTCCACTTCCATTCAACATTATATTGGAAGTCCTAGCTAAGAAATAAGGCAAGAAAGGGAAATCAAAGGCATCCAAATTGGTAAGGAAGAAGTAAAACCATAGATATTTGCAGATGATATCATTCTATATATAGAAAACCCAAAAGACTCAGGAAGAAAACTACCAAAACTACTCAGCAAGAAAACTTATTGGAAGATTTAGCATAGTGGCAGGCTACAAGATCAACATCCAAAAATCAGTTGGATTCTTCTACACCAGCAGAGGTCTCTGAAAAGGAAATAAGAAAATCCATACTTTTTACAATTGCTACCAAAAAGACAAGATACTTAAGAATAAATCTTCCCAGGAACACAAAGGACTTATACAAAGAAAACTACAAAACACTACTTCAAGAAAGTGTAACAGATCTACATAAATGGAAGAATATACCTTGTTCATGGATAGGAAGATTGAATATTGTGAGAATGTCAATACTGCTCTATACATTCAATGAAATCCCAATCTATATTATATCAACATTCTTTAAAGACATAGAGAAACCAATCACTAATTTTATATGGAAAGGAAAGAGAACTTGATAAGCAAAACACTAATGAGGAAGAACAAAGTAGGAAGTCTCACATTCCCAGATCTCAAAACCTAAAACACAGCCACAGTTATCAAAACAGCCTTGTATCAGTACAATGACAAACACATAGATCAGTGGAGCAGAATTGAGAACCTGGAAATGGATCTATCAACCTATGGTCAACTGATCTTTGAAAAAGGACCAGAATCCATTAAATGGGGAAGAGATTGTCTCACAAATGGTTCTGGCAAAATTGGATATTCATTTGCAGAAAAATGAGACAAGAGCCATATCTCACACCATGCACAAAAACAAACTCCAGATGAATCAAAGACTTCAATGTGAAGCCTAAAACTGTAAAGTTCATTAAAGAAAAAAATAGGGGCACTAATTTATGGCATAAACAGACTATTAAGCATAATCCAAAATACAAAACAGCTGAAGAGAAACTAGATGTTTAGGACCTTCTAAAAATTAAGTTCCTATGTGCATCAAAAGACTTCTCCAAAAGAGTACAAAGAGAACCTACAGAATGAGAAAAAATGTTCGGCAATGACATATTGGACAAAGGATTTACCTCTAAAATTTATAGAAAAATTGCAACATCTCAATATCAAAAAGACAATTCAATTGAAAAAATGGCAGAAGATATGAACAGACACTTTGCCAAAGAAGATACTCAGACAGGCAACAAATACATGAAGAAATGTTCACAATCATTATCCATTCAAGAGACGCAAATTAAAATAACCATGAGATACCATCTCACCATAGCATTAATAACAAAGTTCAATAAGACATAAAACAACAAAACCTGGCAAGGATGTGGATGCAACGGGACTCTCATACACTGTTGGTGGGATGGTAAAATGATCAAATCACTGTGGAAATAAGTATGTGAGTAAAAAGTGAGAAAAAGAAATGTTATTTGATCCAGCAATCTCATTACTAGGCATATATCCCAAAGAAATGAGAAACAGAACATGAACAGATGCATATGCACACTCATGTTCATTGCAGCACTATTCACAATAGCAAAGAGATAGAAACAACTTAAGTGCCCATCAACCAAGGAATGGATAAAAACCTGTGATACATACAAATAATTGAATACTTTGCAAAACTAAAGAGTAATCTAGAATCTGCAAAACACCGAATAACATGGATGAACTTGGAGGACATTATGCTGCATGAAATAAGTCAGTCAGAGAAGGACAAATATTGTATTAATCCACTAATGGAAAGTCAAGGAAAGGTTTATAAATAAAAGGAAACTCTCTGTTGGGTACCAGGGATGGGAGAGAAGA
>NW_006921595.1:26485704-26498179 GCF_000298275.1 Orycteropus afer afer | reverse complement strand
TTAGTGGTTACCAGGGGTAGGGAGGGGGAAAGGGGAACCTTTTTTTTTTGCAGGAAATTGAGTTTATGTTAATGGTGCTAGAATATTTTGGAAAAGGATAGCAATAATGGTGGCACAACATGAAAAATGTAATCACTGTCCCTGAGTTGTAAATGAGGAAGTTGTTATGTTAGCAATTGTCTTGTTGTGTATGTTTTCACCACAATAAAAGTTGGGAAAAAAAGAAGGGAGGAATACACAGAGTCACTTTACCAAAAGAAAGTGGTCAATGTTCAACTATTTCAGGAGCAGCATATTATCAAGAACCAATGGTACTGAAGGAAGAAGTCCAAGCTGCACTGAAGGAATCGGCAAAAAACAAGGCTCCAGGAATTGATGGAATGCCCACTGAGATGTTTCAACAAATGAATGCCACACTGGAGGCACTGCTCATCTATGCCAAGTAATTTGGAAGACAGTTATCTGGCCAACTGACTGAAACAGATCAATATTTGTGTCTGTTCCAAAGAAAGGTGATCCAACAGGATGTGGAAAGTATTGAACAACATCATTCACATCACATGCAAATACAATTTTGCTGAAGATAATTCAAAAAAGTTTGCAGCAGTATATTGACTGTACATTGAACTTTCAGAAATACAAGCTGGATTCAGAAGAAAATGTGGAATGAAGGATATCATTGCTCATGTCAGATGGATCTTGGCTGCAATAAAGGCTATCAGAAGATGTTTACCTGTGTTTTCATTGATTATGCAAAGGCATTCGATTTTGTGGATTGTAACAAATTATGGATAACGTTGAGAACAATGAGAATAAGAGCACTTAATTGTGCTCATGAGGAACCTGTACATAGACCAGGAAGCTGTTATTTGAAAAGAACAAGGGGATACTGCATGGCTTAAAATCAGAAAGGATGTGTGTCAGGGTTGTATACTTTCATCATACTTATGCAATCTGCATACTGAGCAAATAATCCAAGAAGGTAAACTATATGAAGGAGAATGTGGCATCAGTATTGGCGGAAGAATCATTAATAACCTGCAATATCCAGAAAACATAATCTTGCTTGTTGAAAGTGAAGATGACTTGAGGTACTTACTGATGAAGATCGAAGATTACAGTCTGCAGTATGGATTACACCTCAACATAAAGAAAACAAAAATCTTTATAACTGGACCAATAAGCAACATCACAATAAGTGGAGAAAAGATTGAAGTTGTCAGAGATTTCATTTTACTTGGATCTACAATCAATACCCATGGAAGCAGCAGTGAAGAAATCAACTGTATTGCACTGGGCAAATCTGTTGCAAAAGACTTCCTTAAAGTGTTGAAGAATAAAAATGTCACTTTGAAGACTAAGGTGAACTTCTCCCAAGCCATGGTATTTTCAATTGCCTTATATGCCTTTGAAAGTTGAACAATGAATAAGGAAGACTGAAGGAGAATTGATGCCTTTGAATTGTAGCTCTGAGAAGGAATACTGAAAATACCATTGACTGCCATTTGAACAAACAAATCTTTCCCGAAGTAAGTGAAGCTGGAATGTTCCTTAGAAGCGAGAATGGCCAGACTTCATTTCACCAATTTGATCCTGTGGTCAGAAGGGATCAGACTCTGGAGAAAGATATCATGTCTGGTAGAGTGGACGTCCAAAGGAAAAGGGGAAGAACATCAAGGAGAGTGACTGGCACAGTGGCTTCAGTGATGGACTCAAGCATGGCAAGCAATTTAAGGATGGTGCAGGACAGGGTAGTGTTCCGTTCTGTTGTACATAGGGTAGCTATGAGTGAGAATCATCTCGATAGCACCTAACAGCATAAATATACATCTAGATATCCATTAGAAAATCAAAACATAACTTTAGAAATAGTACAATGCTCCAAGGTCCATTTCTTCTAACACTCTACAGGATCTCAAGCATCCAACATGACTTTCCAATGTCATATTCACCCTGAACTTTGTTTAAACTTCAGTTGCACTTTTCTAGTCTCATATACCAAAAACTCACTGTGGTCAAGTCAAATCTGACACATAGTGACCCCTCCTTGGATTTTTGAGGGAGTATCACTATGGAAGTAGATTGCCCAACCTTCCTTCCGAGGAGTGGCTGGTGGGTTTGAACCGCCAACCTTCTGGTTAGCAGTCAAATGCCTTAGGCACTATGCCACCAGATCTCCTCTTCCCATACAGACAACATTTTCTTTCTAATACTACCTGACTACTATCTGGCTATTTTATGTATTAATGACATATGTCTGACAGTAATAAATGCTGATATATCAGCAGATAGTGACACTGGTTGTGATAATTAACGTTATGTGTCTATTTGACTGGGTCATGACTTTCAGTGGTTTGACAGTTATGTAATGATGTAATTTGGGAGGTATGTAATGATGTAGTCATCCTCCATTTTGTGATCTGATGCCCATTCTGGGTATTCATTTTCTTTAGTTCTGTTAAGCTAATGATAGATTATATACCAAGAACAGTGCATTGATCTTGATCTGTCTGAAAACCTAACCTTTATTTCCTACTGCTTGAAAAACTTTTATGGATGGGGTAGATTTTCTAAATGCAAAGACCTGTTGTTGTTGTTAGGTGCTGTAGAGTCATCTCCGACTCATAGCAACCTTGTGTTCAGCAGAATGAAACACTGTCTGGTCCTGTGCCAGCTCCATGATCCTTGCTATACCTGAGCCCATCATTGTAGCCACTGTGTCAATACATCTTGTTGAGTACCTTGCCCTCTTTTGTTGACCCTCCACTTTACCAAGCATGATCCTTCTGCAGAGAATGGTCCCTTCTGACAGCATGACCAAAGTAGGTAAGATGAAGTCTAGCCATTCTCGCTTCCAAGGAGCATTCTGGCTGCAATCTTCAAGGACAGATTTGTTAGTTCTTTTAGCAGTTGTCCATGGTACTTTCAGTATTCTTCTCCAGCACCATAACTCAAAAGCATTGACTCTCCTTTGGTCTTTATTCATTATCCACCTTTCACATGCATATGAGGTGATTGAAAAAACCATGGCTTATGTCAAGTACACTTTAGTACTCAAGGAAATATCTTTGCTCTTCAGCACTTGAAAGAGGTCTTTTGTAGCAGATTCCAATTGTATCAGATGACATATAGCACTGGGAAAATAGCTGCAAAAATTGGCTGCAAAGACCTAGGTCCTAAAAATTGCTTTATTGCCATCTTTCTATATAAGAACTATCATATGTGAAAGAAAATCACTTTAAAAAAAAATTTGTTTTCCACTGAAGTGTTACAGATCAAAATAATAACTACACCTACTCCTCACTAATTGGCTATATCATTATCTGACATACTGCATTTACAACAATGGTAAAGAATCTACTATTTGACTATTTTATGCATTAATGACATATGTCTGCCAGTAACAATTGCTGAGGTGTGAGATGAGAGTAACACTGCTTGTGATGGTTAAGGTTTTGTGTCATCTTCGCTGGGTCATGACTCTCAGTGGTTTGACAGACATGTAATGATGTAATTTGCAGGTATGCGATGATGTAATCATCCTCTATTTTGTGATCTGATATGGTCACCCTTCATTTGGCATAACTCTGATTTTCATACAATGACCTAGTCTTTAGAACTTAACCATGTGAATAAATGAGGAGTGTGTGTACTGGAGACCAATAAAAAGAAATTTCTATAGATTATGTCAGATTTAGGGCTACATGTCTGTCTATAGACCAAAATCAGATTGTCAACCCATTTTGTTTGGCTTGCCCAACATTAATGAACATAAAATGTAGAAAACTGTTAGATCTTTTAGTCCTAACCAGAAAATTCAAGTAATAAGAGGATTTAGAAGACTCCTTAATTAGCTTCTCTTTCCTTAGGTTTTTCTTGTAAAAGCATAATCATTTAAAGTTCTTCATTCTTACTTTTATCTCTCGGATACTTAGTCTGGGTTGAGGGTAGGAGGTAGCATGTACTTGACTGACTGGATGTGCATCTCCTCTCTTTTCTCTAGAAAAGAAGTCAATAAAGAGTGAAAAGGCAAAAGCCAACTATCTATGAAAGTCTTAATTTAGATGAAATCTATTGTAAGTAAATGGAAGTTTATTGCTCCATTTAAAATGATGAAAATCAGGTTTATTAAAGTATTAGCAAACCATAACAAGTGTTAGCACCATGCTCTCAAGGATATCCATTTAAGAATTTGGAGTTTGGAACTATAATTAATCTCTTGTATCTTCTATTCCAAATATTAAACACATCACAAACTTAGTATGAAACTTTAAAACATATCACAGAATAAGTTTTTATAGATTCCTGGAAATGGCTTGAATTTGTCCACTTATGTATATAAAATATGTCATAATGAAAATAACCACCTAAGAAATCATGTTTATCTCTGGAATCTGTGATTGCATCACAGGTTTACATGACAATCTAAATCTCTTGTAATTTATGTAGGATTATGTTGAAATGCATTTCCAGAGAAAATGCTTACATAACACATGTTCTTAGTCAATTTCAAAGAAAAAAAATCACATGACACTTAACAAAGATTAATTTGAAAAGTTTTAGCTTTAAATATTTCTTAATTTTACCTGAAAATAAAAGATCAGAGAGCAAATTGATTTTTTCTGCAGTATCTCTGTAAAAGAGTCCTTTCTTGTAACTTGAATTCAAAGTGTTATTTTTTACATATATAAATTGAATAGTAATTATATTATAAGCCTTTCCATGAGTAAAGAATTATTTCTATCAAAGCATCTGCAAATATTTATAACTAGTAGCTCTGATTGGAAAATAAAGTTGTGGGTTTTAGAGTGAAATCTGGAGAAATCTGATTAAATCGAGGAAAAGAACAAAATATCTCATCGTGCATATTGGTCTTGCTCGTGGGTCACTTGTTATTCATTTTGTCTTAGACGTTTTCATCCTACACTTGAATGTGGCTGCAATTTCAAGAAGAGAAGAAAAATTTAAGTTTAATATTCTATAACCTTATTGATAATACTGCTCTTTAGGAACAAATAAAAGAAGGGAAAAATCTGTCTTGTTACCAAAATCTATTGGCAGAATTTATTTATTTTTTCCATTATATACAGAACTTCCAGCAATATTTACCAATGATACTTTCTATTTTAGCTATACCACCAAAAAAAAATAATAATAATAATAATACTGCCATCTAGTCGACTTATAGTGACTCCTTTTGGGCTTCTCAGGCAATAAATCTTTACAGAAATAGATTGCTTCATCGTCATTCTGCAGAGTGGCTGGTGGTTTGAACAGCCAACCTTCTGGTTAGCAGTCAAATGTCTTAGGCACAACACCACTAGTGCTTCTTAGCTATATCACATTCCTATTAGCGTAGTGCCTAAAGCACTTGACTGCTAACCAGAAGGCTGGTGGTTCAAACCCACCAGTCACTCCTCAGAAGGAAGATGGGGCAATCTACTTCTGTAGTGATACTGCCTCAGAAACTTAAGGAGAGGTCACTATGAGTTGGGTCTGACTTGATCACATATAACAACAACAAATTACTAATAACAACAAGAACACCGATATACTGTCTTTTTATTTATAAAGTACATTAACAAATTTTGCCTTAAGACAGGCAATGAAATAGCCTGAAGTCCTTATTATTGTCATTTTTATAGAGGTTAAGGTGAGATAAAATGTTCTCCAGGTCACAAACCTCTTCTGTGTTTCAGCCAAGTATGTAACTTAGGGTTTAGAAATTCCAGTTCTACCTTTCTTGTCTACTCTGCTGTGTTTTTTAGGATCCCCTTTTTGTCAATATAAATTTTAGGAATACCCTTTTTTTTCTTCCTTAGGAAAAATTAAATGGTAATGTACAAAATATAATTTAACTTTAAAAAATTATTTTGGGGACAGTTATTAATGAATACCACTGTACATAAAAACAAATCCAGTCATAATAAATTGGGCATTTTTTTCCCTAAAACATTGTACTATAGTCTCAATGTGGCTATTAATTTTATATATTAATAGCATACTTGCTTTCGTAGATTATATTCATACATACATATTTGTCTGTGATACAAGACATCCACATGCATTATAGAGCTAAAAAGGAACAAAGTTAGATTAACTTCTTAGCTAGGAGCTCTGATGGTGTAGTGCCTAAGGCACTTGACTGCTAACCAGAAGGCTGGTGGCTCAAACCCACCAGCCACTCCTCCAAAGAAAGATGGGGCAATCTACTTCCATATTGATACTGCCTTGGAAACCCAAGGAGGAGTCTCTATGAGTCAGGTCCAACTTGACAGCACATAACAACAACACTACCAAACACCTTGAGGGAATGAGTTGCTGGGACTGAGGGCTTGAGACCATGGTCACTGGGAACATCAAGCTCAATTGGCACAACACAGTACACAAAAACATTGTTCTGTGTCTCCCTTTAGTTAGAAGTGACTGGGGTCTTAAAAGCTTGCAAGTGGCCATCTAAGATGTAACTATTGGTCTCTCCTCATTTGGAGCAAAGTACTGTGAAGAAAATCAAGAAGTATGGAAACATTTAATACAAGGGACTAAAGGACCACAAGAACCTTAGCCCACATGATCCTGAGACCAGAATAACTATACAGTGCCCAGCTACCAATTCCAACCACTCAGAAAGGGATTGAAACTGGAGATCCTGGATAGAGTAGGAGAAGAAAATGTGGAACACAATTCCAAAACATATACCAGGATTATTGGTTGGAAAGAGACTGGTGAAGCACCTGAGACTGTCCCTCCAAGTCACCTGTCAGCCTGGAATTGGACTCATTCTCATAGCTTAACTCTCAACCAAACAACAGACAGACCTACAAACTGAACAACTACTCCAGGAAAATGCACTCCTTAGAACAATCAATACTGGGAGATCAGAAAGATAACATTTGCAAAACAGAAAGCTAAGCAGGAAAGAATATATAGGTAAGAAGGACACAGGGAAGAGGTAACCATAAGGAAGAGGTGGGAGGAGAGTTGTTACATCATGGGGATTGTAATCAGTGTCACAAAACAAAATGTGTAAGAACTATTGAATGTAAAACAAATCCATTTGTAACTCTGTACCCAAATCACAATACAAAGTTTTCTTAAAAATAGTATATTTGCAACTGAAGAAGTTTAAATAAAAATATATGATTTATGAAATCACTATATGGGTAGTGCAAACAATTAGTTCTCAACTACTAAAAGAAGGTTGGAAGTTTGAATCCACTAAGAGATACCTCATAAGAAAGGCATGGTGATTTCCTTTGGAAAGATCACATCCATGAAACAGTAATGCAGCTCTACTCTGAAAGATATCGGGTCATAAGAAATAGCATATGGCTCAAAGGCCTTCTATCACTACTTTTATTCAACAATGTATTGGAAGTCCTATCCAGGGTATTAAGGAAAGAAAGAGAAATCAAAGGCATCCACATTGGTAAGGAAGAAGTCAAACTATACCTTTTTGCTGATGATATGATCCTATACCTAGAAAATGCAAGAGACTCAGTCAAAAACCTACTGGAAGTAATTGAGAGATTCAGCATTGTGGCAGGATACAAGATCAACACCCAGAAATCAGTTGGATTCCTCCACACCAGCAAAGAGATTGCTGAAAAAGAAATAAGGAAATCAATACCATTTACAATAGCTACCAAAAAAAAAAAAAAAAACCTTGGGAATAAATCTTATCAGGGACAAAAGACCTGTATAAAGAAAACTATAAAAGATCTACATAATGGAAGAACATACCATGTTCATGGATAGGAAGATTGAACATTGTAAAAATGTTAAGTCTACTCAAAGCAATCTATACATTCAGTGCAATCCTAATCCAGATCTCATCAACATTCCTTAAAAATATGGAAAAACCAATCACTAACTTTATATGGAAAGAAAAGAATCCTTGATTAAGCAAAGTATTATTGAAGAAGAACAGACTAGGAGGTCTCACAGTCCCAGATCTTAAAACCTACTATACAGCTATAGTAGTCAAAACTGCCTGGTATTGGTACAATGACAGACACATAGACCAGTGGAATAGAATTGAGAACCCAGAAATAGATCCTTTGACGTATGGTCAGCTGATTTTTGACAAAGGACAGAAATCCGTTAAATGGGGAAGAGATTGTCTGTTTAACAAACAATGCCGGCAAAACTGGATATCCATTTGTAGCAAAATGAAGCAAGATCTGTTCCTCACACCATATGCAAAAACTAACTCCAGTTGGGTGAAAGACTTAAATGTGAAACCTGAAACGATAAACTTCCTCAAGAAAAAACTAGGGGGAAAATTAGAGGCCTAATATATGACATAAATAGACTATATTATTCTATAGCAACAGAAGATAAACTAGAACAATGGGATCTTCTAAAGATTAAATTCTTATGAGAGTCAAAAGAGAACTTACAGATTGGAAAAAAAAAAAAAAATTGGCAAAGACTTATCTGACAAGGGACTTATCTCTAGAATTTACAGAAAACTCCAACACCTCAACAGCAAAAAGACAAATAATCCAATTAAAAATTGGCAGAAGACATGAACAGACATTTCGCCAAAGAGGATATTCAGGTGGCCAACAAACACATGAAGAAATGCTCACTATCATTAACCATTAGAGAGATATAAATCAAAACAAGGAGATACCATCTTGCCCCAGCACTAGTAGCAAAGTTCAACAAGACAGAAAATAACAAATGCTGATGAGGATGTGGAGTGATTGGGACTTTCATACACTACTGGGGGGACTGTAAAATAATACAACCACTGGGGAAAGCAATATGGCAATTCCTTAAAAGGTTGGAATTAGAATTACTATATGATCCAGCAATCCCATTACTAGGTGTTTATCCTAAAGAAGTGAGAGCCAGGACAAGAACAGATATATGCAGACCCATGTTCAATGCAGCACTATTTACGATATCAAAAAAGATAGAAATAACCTAGGTGCCCATCAGAAGAATGGAAAACCAAACTATGGTACATACAAACAATGGAATATTATGCAACCCTAAAGAACAAGGTAGGAGCTCTGGTAGCGTAGTGCCTAAGACACTTGACTGCTAACCAGAAGGCTGGTGGTTCAAACCCACAAGCCACTTCTCAGAAGGAAGATGGGGCAATCTACTTCTGTAGTGATACTGCCTCGAAAACCCAAGGAGGGGTCGCTATGAGTCGGGTTCAACTTAATGACACATAACAACAACAACAAAGAACAAGGTAGAATTGGAAAAACACCACGTAATGTGGATGAACTTGGAAGACATTATGCTGGTAAAATAAGACAATCACAGAAGGACAAATATTGTTATTAGTCCGTTATTGTAAAAAGTCAAGGAAAGGTTTATATATGGCTGGAAATTTTCTTTGTTGGTTACCAGGGGTGGGAGGGAACACTGTTAGATAGGTAGTGACAAGTATTAATTTGGGTCAAGAGAAAGGCAATATACCAAATGTGAATGATCAACACAGTGGCATTGAGGAAGAGGAAGACATAGAAAGATGCACATTCAACACTGCATTGTCAATGAAAGCAAACATTATCTATGGATGGATAGATGGGTGGACATGCTGAACTATCAGGCATGTCTATGCAGGGCGGAGTGTGCCCATAACCTTGTATAGGGTTGGAAGACAATGTATCTGCAAGTGTATTTGTATGTTCTGTAAGAATTCCCAGCTACATAGTAGAGCTGACAAGGGACAAGTTTGTAGTCACTTCTTGGCCACAGCCATCCACTAGAGGGAGTTAGTTGTTGGACCTGTGGGCGTGTGATCATAGTCGCCAGGGACATCAAGCTCAATTGGCATAACATACCACACAAAGCATTGTTCTTTATCCTACTTTGGTGAGTAGCTACCGGGATCTTCAAAGCTTGCAAAT
Organism: Orycteropus afer afer; assembly: GCF_000298275.1. Classification (NCBI taxonomy): domain Eukaryota; kingdom Metazoa; phylum Chordata; class Mammalia; order Tubulidentata; family Orycteropodidae; genus Orycteropus; species Orycteropus afer. Next base: position 26,488,304 of record NW_006921595.1, on the reverse strand, counting down.
AGCCATCTAGATGCAATGATGAGTGTATCCTCATCTAGAACAAAGAAGAATGAAGAAAACCAAAAATACATGGAAACAATTAGTCCAAGCAATGGGAATTCCACGTGATCCTCAGCAATTATACGATTATGAGACCAGAAGAACTAGATGGTGCCCGGATACCACTGTCAACCTCTCTGAGGGGGATTTCTGTAGGAGATCTGGGATAGAATGGGAGAATGATGTGGAATAAAACCAAAAATCATTTAAAAAAAAAAAAAAAAGGCAGACCAGGGTTGCTGGTCTTATAGAGCCAGATGGAACCACTGAGACTATGGCCCCTAGCTGCCCTTCAGATTTGGAATTGAACCTACTCCCATGGCTTCCAGTCAAACAAAGGCAGGCATATGAACTGAACATTTACATTAGATAGATATACTCCTTGGAGAGAACAGTCATGGGAGAATAGAAGTCTGTGTATGCACAAGGAGACAGCTCAGGAGGCAGGAGTGCATGGAGGGAAGGGCACAGGGAAGAGGTAACTATGGAGAGGAGGGGGGAGAGGAGCTGTTGCATTGTGGGAAATTGTAGTCAGTGTCAGTGTCGTGAGACCAAGTATATGTGAGCTGCTGTATGGAAAGTGAATTTGCTCTGTAAATTTTCACCCAAATAGCAATAAAAATTAAAAAAAAAAAAAAAAAAAAAAGAGAGAGAGAGAGAGGTAATAAATACCACACCATAGGAATTAACTGAAGACAACTTGATGGAGATGAGTGCTTCCAAGACAGTGCCAGACAATGAGCAAGAAAACATAGAAGAAACAGTGCCAAAAAAACAAATTAAGATTAGACAATCTGGTAGAAGCATTTTGATTATTCAAAACTGCTTTCAACTTCTTTTACAATATGGACCCTTCTATGATACGGGCACTGAAACTAAAGGAAACAGTGGAAAAAGGACTTGTACTGTACAGAGCCATTTTAGAGAAATGAAAAGGCAAAAAAGCCAGAGAATGTATTTTTGTAAAGTCACAGAGTGTGCCTGCCTTTCCCACCTCTGCTTCCACCTCCTCCACCTGTTCTGCCTCTGCCACCCCTGAGACAGCAGGACCAAACCCTTCTCTTCCACCTCCTTCTCTGCCTAATCAACCTGAAGGTGATGAAGATGAGGACCTATATGATGACCCACTTCCACTTAATGAATAGTTAATAATCATCATGCTGTACAGTTAATGGGAGTGGTGTTGCCATGCTCCTTCCCCTAGAACTACACTCAGCATCTCAGCATCAAGCCACCATAGCTTTGAACTCGGTCTGTGAACACTGTATGATAGTGTTATTTTAGGGTTTATGTGCTATTTTGTAGGTTATATTTCAGGTCTAGAAATACTCAAAAATCTGTCCCATGTAAAGCCATTTCACCTTGTGAAAAGTTTCATGGAAATGTTCTGCTTTCAAATTGTGAGGGAAACTTGTATAGACAGAGTGAGAAAGAGAAAGATCTGTCATCAAAGGTTTAACAAGCACTAGACGATTTTTATTTCATTATGGATGACTTGTATTTTCTAATATCTGTATAATAAAATGTTTTGATTTTCTAATAACACATTTTAAGATTCATTTTTAAATAAATAAAACAGAAAATATGCACAACTTTTCAGCTTAGAGATAGTGTATGTGTATGTGTATATACACATATGTTGTTGTTGTTAATGTGCCATTGAGTCAGACCTGACTCATAGCGACCCCTCCTTGGGTTTCCTAGGCAGTATTGCTATGGAAGTAGATTGCCCAATCTTCCTTCCATACACACATAAATATATAAGTATATAATGTTATGCTCAATATATTTATTTGGAAAACTGTGAGTAAATCTTATACTTACGACATGCACACACACACACACATATGTAGCTCAATGTATTTGGATGAAATGTGAGTAAATATGTAACAATTCCTCAATCACAATTCTCTAGGATGGGGTTATAAAATGATGACAGAACTCACAGAGGTTTAGAAAAGTTAAGTGAGCCATTCACGAACCCATACCTGTAGCAGTATACAAACTGGAGACATGGTATCTCTATCCTATTTCAGTGCTCTTTTTCTACTCCTTCACTTCTTCTTTTCAAATTCCACTTAAAAGCTGTAAATCACAAGAATATTCAAGTTTCTTGTGAACTGTGTCAGTTTTTACATTAAATAAATTTGGCCTGGCAAATAAGTCCTAGATTCATAATTTTAGTGGAGTTCCTGTAACTGGATCCATTTAACCCCATCAGAGTGTGCACTAGTCTCACACTGACAAATTACATCATTACATAACTGCTAAACCACTAAGAATCATGGCTCTGCCAAGTTGACACATAACCTTAACCATTACTGCTAGAGTTAGTCTCACCTTCCACCTTGGCATGTAATATATATATATATATATATATATATATATATATATGTATCACTTACTGCCATTGAGTCAGATCTGACTCATAGCTACCCTTCCTTGGATTTTCAAGGTGATATCCTTATGAAAGTAGATTGCCCAACCTTCCTTCCAAAGAGTGGCTGGTGGGTTTGAATCTCCAGCCTACTGGTTAGCAGTCAAATGCCTTAGGCACTATG
>NW_006921595.1:26432520-26485519 GCF_000298275.1 Orycteropus afer afer | reverse complement strand
ACATATATATGTGTATTATTTTATTATTTTTTTCTTCTGAGACTTGGCTTTGTTACCATATTTTTTTAAAATTCATGTATGTCAAGGCAAACATATATCTGTCAGTATATTTACCAAAGTATTCTCTAGCCTGAGTCTCAGGGTAGTTGAATGTCTTACATGGTAGGTCAGTGCACCCAGAGAGAGCATTCCAAGATACAAATAGTGAAAGTTACAGGTTTCTTAAGACCTGAGTCCAGAATTTGACTCAGAGTCTCTTCTCCATACTTGACTAGTCGAAGTAGTCACAAACTACAAACAGATTTAATGTGAAGAGACATAGACCTCACTTCTCCATGGAAGGAATATCAAAGGATATGTGGACATCTTTAATCTGTCACAATTTAAAGATTGAAAAGAGTTATTTTTTTGTGTGTCATTGAGACTTCTTGTCTGTGAACGTGATATATCTCTCCATTTATTAGATCTTATTTAATGTCTTAAGTAAACTTTATTTAATTCTTTATTTTTTTTTTCCCTAAGGAATTTTATTATTTTTATTAGCTTTGTCATTTTGGTACCTTCTATTTTGTTTTCAAGGCCACCAAGGCCTTGGTGATAGGAATGACACGGAGATCACATGATAAAATTTTGCAAGATCAATGACTTGTGCATTGCAAATACCTTTTTCAGCAACATAAATGGTGATTTTCCATGTGGACCTTGCCAGATAGAATACACAGAAATCACCACAACTACATCTGTAGAAAGAGGTGATGGAGAAGCTCATTATCATCAGTTAAACCAAGGCCAGAAGTGGATTGGGAACAGACCATCATTTTGTCATATGCAAGTTCAAGTTGATGCTGAAGAAAATTAAAACAAGTCCACAAGAGCCAAAATACGATTCCCAGTATATCCCACCTGAATTTAGAGACCATCTGAAGGATAGAATTGACACGTGAACACCAATGCCTGTTAGCCATATGAGATGAGGTATGACATCAAGAACATCATACACGATGGAAGCAAAAGGTCATTAAAAGACTGTAAAGGAAGAAAAAAACAAAATGAATGTCAACAGAGACTCTGAAATTTCCTCTTTTATGGAAAGTTGTTGTTGTTGTTGTTATGTGCCATCGAGTCGGCCCCGACTCATAGCGACCCCTCCTTGGGTTTCCTAGGCAGTATCACTACGGAAGTAGGATTGCCCAACCTTCCTTCCGAGGAGTGACTGGTGGGTTTGAACTGCCAGCCATTTATGGAAAGTAGCTAAAGCAATCAGGAGAAATGATAAAGCAAAAAATCTGAAAAGAAGATTTCAAATGACAGCTAAAGAAGACAAAATAATGTATCATAATAAAATGTGTAAAGACCTGAAGTTAGAAAAATAAAAGGGAAGACCACACTCAACATTTCTCTCAAGTTGGAAGAACTGAAGAAAAAATTCAAGCCTCAAGTTGCAAGGATTCTCAGTATTTAATATTGAACAATGCAGGAAGCATCAAAAGAAGATGTCACTGTACCAAGAAGAATTGGTCTATGTACAATTATTTCAAGAGGTAGCATATAATCAAGAACCAATGGTATTGAAGGAAGGAGGCCAAGCTCAACTAAAGGAATTGGTGAAAAACAAGGCTCCAGGAATTGATAGAATACCCATTAAGATTTCAACAAATGAGTGCAGTTCTGGATGTGCTTACTCATCTATGCCAGAAAATTTGGAAGAGAACCTACCTGGCCAACTGACTGGAAGAGATCCATATTTGTGCCCATTCCAAAGAAAGTTGATCCAACAGAATGTGTAAATTATTAAACAATATCATTAATATCACACACAAGTAAAATTTTGCTGAAGATAATTTAAAAATGGTTGCAGCAGTATATTGACAAAGAACTTCCAGAAATACAAGCTGGATTAAGAAAGGACATGGAATGAGGGATATCATTGCTGATGTCAGATAGATCTTAGCTGAAAGCAAAGAATACCAGAAAGATTTCTACCCGTGTTTTATTGACTATTTAAAAGCATTAGACTATGTAGATAATAGCAAATTATGAATAACATTGTGAAGAATGGGAATTCCAGAACACTTAATTGTGCTCATGAGGAATCTGTACATAGGGCTGGAAACTGTTGTTAAAACAGAACAAGGGAATACCGCATGGTTTTAAATCAAGAAGGGTGTACGTCATGATTGTATCCTTTCACCATACTTATTTAATCTGTATGTTGAACACATAATCTGAGATGCTGAACGATATGAAGGAGAACATGCCATCAGGTTTGGAGAAAGTCTCAGGTGAAGATGACACAATCTTCTTTACTGAAAGTGAAGAGGACTTGAAGAAATTATTATTGAAGAATAGGCTACAGTCTTCAGTATGGATTATACCTCAACATAAAGAAAACAAACATCTCACAACTGGACCAATAAGCAACATCATGATAAATGGAGAAAACATTGAAGTTATCAAAGATTTCATTTTATTTTGATCCACAATCAACACTTACAGAAGCAGCAGTCAAGAAATCAGACTTTATGTTGGACTGAACAAATCTGGTGCAAAAGACATCTTTAAAGTTGTGAAGAACAAAGATGTCACTTCGTAGACTAAGGTGTCCCTAATCCAAGCCATGGTATTTTTAATCACTTCATATGCATGTGAGAGCTCAACAATAAATAAGGAAGACCAAAGAAGAATTGATGCCTTTGAATTATGTTGGTGAAGAATACTCAAAGCACCATGGACTGCCAGAAGAACAAACAAATCCATGCTGGAAAATGTACAACTGGAATGCACCTTAGAAGCAAGAATAGCCAGATTTTGTCTTACCTACTTTGGTCATGTGGTCAGATCAATCCCTGGAGGAGGATAGCATACTTGCATCAGAGAAAACGAGGAAGACCTTCACTGAGACAGATTAACACAGTGGCTGCAACAATGGGCTCAAACATAGCAAAGATTCTGAGGATGGCACAGGACTGGGCAATGTTTTGTTTTGTTGCCTATAGGGTCACTATGAGTCAGCATCAACTCAACGGCACCTAACAACAGCAACATTTTGTTTGCTATAGCATGTACTTGAAATGTATTTATTTATTTGTTTTGTTATTGTTGTTGATATATGGAAGGACAGTTAATTTTTTTATGTTGGTGTTATATCTAGACTTGATAATTTTTAAAAAAATCATTAATTTTAAGATTTTTTTCATAGATTATCATGGATTAGTTATTTAGTCCATCATTTTTTCCTACGAAAAAATGAGAGATTTGTATTCTTTTCAACCTTACTTTTTTTTTCACTTTCTTTTTGCTATTAAAATTCCTGCTCAGTCTTGTGATTCCTTTGTTGGGAATCATCCTTTTTCCTTAGATTTTTTTTTAAGATCTCTTTGTCTCTGAAGTCCAAGAGTTTCAATATGATGTGTGAAATGTTTTTTAACAACACTTAAGTTTTATACATCTTCCTCAATTTAAGATTTGAGGTTATTAATCATTTTGGAACAATTTTCAGTAATAATCTCTTCAAATATTGTGTGCTCCCATTCTCTTTATAATCTTTTTCAGGTTAGACATATGCTAGAGTTTTCACTCTCTCCGTTGTACCACCATCCCTTCATGTATTAATTTTTCTTTACCTCTTTTGGTAGATTCTGAGTAATTTTTTTTATCTGTCTTTCAGATGACTAATTCTTCAGCAATTTCTAACATGATACACAGCTCTCCTTTTGCTTTCTAATTTCATTGTTTTAATTTTTATTATTGTCAGACTTAGTTGGTTATGTTTCAAATGTCCTTGGTCAATTTAATAGTAAAGAGATAGTTTCAAAATTGTCTAAAGGATGTTGACAAATAGGGCAATTTATTCATTTATTAGAACAATTTTTTCCCAGAGAGACAAGCAAAATAATAAAAGAAATAATAAGCAAAGAAATGCTCTAAAACTGCAATTGATTAGTTAAAGATTAGTATAATATTTCAGAGATTTATTTCCAGATTTTGAATCATGTTTAATTTCCATCACATGCAAGTAACTGTTGTAACCATATCTGATTCAAAAGATATCTGATTCAAACATTCTCTGTAAAACTGAAAAAAACAACAAAAGATCTTATTTTCACAAGCTCCATTTCTGAAGAATGAATAAAAAAGAGAGCATATTTCACTGGTGCTCTTTGATTTCCACTATCCAATATTCTTCTTGGTTCTTACATAATAACTACCTGTTGTTGTTGTTGTTGTTGTGCACCGTCGAGTCAGATCCTCCTCATAGCAACCCCTCCTTGGGTTTCTGAGGCAGTATCACTACAGAAGTAGATTGCCCCATCCTCCTTCCGAGGAGTGGCTGATGAGTTTGAACCTCCAGGCTTCTGGTTAGCAGTCAAGTGCCTTAGCCACTATGCTACCAGAGCTCCCAATAACCACCTTGACAAATGTATAGAGATGGCTGAAAAATGTACAGATAAAAGTATCTTTCAAAAATTACTTTGAAAGCCAAACTGAGGTTTCTTCCACTTATGCAACTAAAATGCCAGGTTCATTGGTAAGATGGGTTAAATGAGAATGACAGTGATTGTTTCCAGTGTAATAGTCCTAGGGGTATAACACTACCAGAAGCCGCAGAGACCACCTGTGGACCCAGGCAGCAGCAGAATCCCCACCTGAGACCTAGAGCAGCCAGCAGTGTAAGAATGAATATCACTTCCTGACCATGAAACTGTTATTTAAGAGTGAACATTGATATCTGTTTATTGTTTGCTATCTACTTTTAGAAACTCTTATTGTGCAGTATTTAAAACATTGGGCTGCTAAGCAAAAGTGGGTGGTTCAAACCCACCAGCCACTTTGCTGGAGAAAAATGAGGCAGGCTGCTTATATAAACATTTAAATCCTTGGAAATCTTATAAGACAGGTTTACTCTGTCACTATAGGTCAGAATTGACTGGATAGCAGTGAGTTTTGGTTTATCTACTTTCCATATCTTGTGTGTTCTGCCTTCGATAGGATGAACATGACATTATTAGTGAACAACCTATACACGTCCCACAATAATATATTTGCATTATTTCAATGATCTGTGAGTGCAGGCACCACAGATATTATAGTTTAAACCTTAGAATTAGATGAAATCTTCTTAAAGCAAAAGTATACACAAATTTCTTGTGGTTGTTGTGTACTATGAGTTAATTTGACTAATAGAGACCTTACAGGGGCCCTATAGGAGAGAGCAGAACTGTCCCATAGGGTTTCCCGGACTGTAATCTTTATGGGACCCTATCTCCAGGTCTTTTCTCCAGTGAAGTGGCTGGATCTTTCAGTTAGCAGTAAACACTTACCATTGTACAGCTAAGGGTCTTTCTACACAAAATAAACCCAATCCACTGCCACAGAGTAGATTCTGACTCATAGTGACCATATAGTAAACACCTGAAAAAGACCATATTTGTGTAATTCATTCCTCCCTTACCTCAGCCCCCAGATCATCTTTGTCTGGGTTTTGGTCAGTTTCTCAGTGGAAAGTTCTTAGCCACCACCATATTTCCTCATATCACTTACTTTCTCAGTCACCTCTAAGATGAGGGATGGCCCATGACACAGCCTCTTTGTAAGCATCTTAGAGGTTACTAGACAAGCTCTAGTGTACAGGCTTAACTTGACTGAATTAATGGAGGTTTCTTCTGTCACTTCTCAACTCAAGTGAAGCACAGAGCCATTAAGATATGAGATCAGTCTGTCTTACCCAGGGCCCTCCTCTAGGATCACAGCAATAAATTCAGAAATGTAATTTTACCAATGAGAAATAGGGAAGAATTAACTCATCGAAAGTTTTCTCTCTTTTTGGATGTGTTTAAGATGAAGAGGTTCTGTCGAGTCTGCACATAGACAGCTAATGTGACAACTGACATGAAGCTGAAGCCAACTTGGTAAAGCACTCTCAGGGGTTTTCCTTCCCTCATTCATTACCTCATTACATTTTTCCTCTTACCCTTTCTGTTTAGCATTGTACCCAGCAGTAGTTGGCGTGAATCCTTTGCCTCAGGCTCTTTGTCCTGGGTAACCAAGATAATTCAACATTAAATCATAATATCATAAGCCAAGAGGAGTTTGGGTGTATGTGATGATGGAGAATGGACTGCAGGATATTAAATGCAGCAGAAAGTCTCACAGGGATGAATGGCAACAGGCCACTTAAGGTGTCAATTAGGAATTATTTAGTGGCATTTGAGTGCTGTTTTAGTCCTCTAGAAAAAATTTTAAAAAAGAAAGAAGTAATCACTATAAAGTTGCTTACTTTTAAAAAATGTTATGTTACTTGGAAGTTCATCTTCAATCTATAGACTGTGTATGTATGTGTGTACACACACACACACACACATTGATTTATAATCAATCTATAGACTGTGTATGTATGTGTGTACACACACACACACACACATTGATTTATAATCAATTAGATTTGTCAAACTTGATAATTATTCTTTCTGGCATTTATATTTATCTCTAGGATAATTTTTATTTGGTTTAAAGACACACACATACTACCCAAATATTGGTTGATATTATATAACACCACATGTGTGTATGACTAACTAGCTCATCTACAAATTAATGCTCATATTTCCATCAAAAGTAGATAAATAGGGCTAACCTCAAATTTATTTAAATAAGAAACACATTTCTTATTCCAAAAAATACTAGCAGAAGCTTATTCATTATTCAAGTTTTACCCCTCCCCCCAAAAATACTCTCAATGTTGGATTAAACCAATTTTGTTTAATTATTCAAAATAATGTTGTTGGTGCATAATAAAAAGCATGTCTGTGTTTGTCTGGTGCATTTTAAAGATAGAACTAGTGATGGTAATGGCCAATGCACGTGTGTTTGAGAGACTGACATGTGACTTAGCATCTTTTCCACACAGTACACATGGGTTTGCAGCTGCAGCTGTTATTTGCAAAGCCTGACACTATTTATGCCTCAGCTTCATGTTCTCTTCAGAGCCTTGTTCTAAAACGTCACCCATCACTGATTGCCAAACGCCAGGTTGAGTTGTCTACTTCTGCTTTTTTTCCTAGCCACTCCTATCAGTCTTACTTCAGTGTGTTTTTGAACAACATTGTCTCCTAAATCTCTTTTCTGTCATGACACTTGAATTCAACATGCAGCAGTTGCCAGGTTATTTTTTTGTCATCTGTCTCCTACACTTATCCTTTCCATACTCATGAAATAACTGTTGTTGTTGCATGCCATCCAGTCGGACCCAACTCATAGCGACCCCTCCTTGGATTTCTGAGGCAGTATCACTAGGGAAGTAGATGGCCCCATCTTCCTTCTGAGGCGTGGCTGGTGGGTTTGAACCGCCAGGCTTCTGATTAGCAGTCAAATGCCTTAGGTACTATGCAACTATATTTAATACTAAATATGTAATAATTGAGTCTTTTCTTTGTGTGGCACTGTACACTGTACAAAATGATTTCAAAAATTTTATTAGTGTTATTTTCAGTTTGAATCTCACAAATTTGTAATGTAGCTAGGGAAAGTTTTTAGCATGTATTGTATCTCTTGGTAGCTGCTGTATCAGGTAAAGTAAGTTTTAGATAACATATCTCATTGAATTTTGTTTTCCCAGTATATCAGTCCCCATCATATTAATAAGGATCTAAGAGAATAATGAGACTTATCTGATAAATCTTATGGTGGAAAGGAGTAGAATGCAAATATTCTGGCACCAAGTTCAGTCTTTTTGTACTACTTCAAACCATATTCTGTGATGATAGGTGATTTGTTTAAACAAGCTCAAAATAAAGTTTATGTTATTGACTCACATGGAATTTACAAACATTTAATACTTATCACTATACCTAGTTGTTATTTTGGGGCAATTATTTTACCTTCTTGTAACTTGGGATTATATCACAGTTATCCATTATCTGGAACAGTTAGAATGTATACAATAAATATGTGAGGAGTAAATGAAAGGATGGATATGGAACATAGAGCAATAAATAGCAACAATCTACATTATTTAGGAAGAAAGTTGAAAATCACATTGACAATATAATTTTAAAAATAAGCATATTGCTCTCTGTATCTTCTCTATCAGTATAGTCAATTAGGAGAGAGAAACCATCCAGTAATTTCAACAGTGAAATTTTAACTTTAGAATTACTGACTATAACAAGGAATTGGAGTAATGACAGGTTGGCTAGTTAGAAGAACTCTTAAGAATATAAAAACAGATGTAACAGACAGACTTTTTCCCTAGGAAGAGGCCCTTCACCACTATAGCTGCAGGCTGAAATCTAGACCTTATCGGAGAGGACTGAGTCATGGTTTACTGAATGATAGAGAAGTTGCTGTGTTGCCAGGCATATGGGACTAACTGGAAATCTGCTCTATGAAATATTCCAGAAACCAACTCTCTAAGATACTTGGGAAAACTGTTCAAAGGGAGGCATCTTAGTAAAGGCATTCTGCAACAAATAGCTCTGAGGATGGTGACTAGGGAAACTGCTAGCAGTGGATGGCTATTGGGTTATCTGCTCTGCAGGAGCTGGGCACTGGGTAAGTTACAGGAGCATGAGGCTAGAGAAGACCCCCACGCTGGAAGATTCTGGTGCTGGAGACGCATCCTGCAGCAGAGCTTCCTAGTGATTAGACCACAACCTTAAAGAAAAACCCTTCATTTCTACAATGCCTCTCCATCACACTTTACTGACATAGCTTAACTTGTGCCATGTGGCAATAGAAAAATACTTAAAGGGCTCACATCCATTTTCAAAGAGCAGACAAAAATGGTGAATTTGTAATTTAGAGGTAATAAGTCCACAATTAGCACAGTCTTCTTGATATCATTTTAAATAATCATTCACATTTTGTCATCTTAATGATAGAATGAAATGATGGCTTCCTGTTCTTATTATTGGTCAGGGGGATGCTGTAAGAAGGACTTAGACTTTATTACTGATACACTTACTTGACAAAATGGTAGAGGACAGCTTGTGTGATTTTTATTCAAGGAAACTTAGGTTACTTTTTTTTTAAACTGTGATTTTGGTGAAAGTTTACAGAGCAAACTGGTTTTCCACTCAACAATGCATACACAATACACATTCTGTTTTGTGATATTTGCTGCTATCCCCACACTCTAATGGTATGCTTCTCATTTCTTCCCTGTGACCATCTCTTCCCTTCATACTTCCTTCCTATCTCCTTCTGCCTTCCTAGCTCTATCCCTGGGCAAATTCTATCCTCTTGGTCCCATGCTTGATTGTTCTAATGAGTGCATTCCCTCCTGATGTCACTGTTCACCTAATGCCTGTCAATTGTTTGGCTGACAGTTGAGTCATGACAGTTCAGTTCCTAGCTTGAAGAGTGTCTAAGGGCCATAGTCTCTGGGGTTCTATCAGTTTTCATCATGACAGTAAGCCTGGTCTTTTTCTATGATATTGAGTTTTGTTCCACATTTTCCTCCACTGTATATAAGACCTCCAATTTTGATCCTTTTCAGAGCTCTGGTGATGTAGTGTCTGAGGCATGTGACTGCTAACCAGAAGGCTAGAGGTTCAAACCCATCAGCCACTCCTTGAAGGAAGACTGGGGAATCTACTTCTGTAGATATACTGCCTCAGAAACCCAAGGAGAGGTTGCTATGAGTCAAATTGACTTGATAGCAGTGAGTTGTTTTTTTTTTTTTTTTTCCAGAGCAGTCAGCAGTGGTAGCCTGGCACTATCTAGTTCTTCTGGTCTCAGCATCATGGAAACTGGGATTCACATGCTCCATTAGTCCTTTGGACTAATCATTTCCAGCATCTTTACTTTTCTGCATTCTTCTCTGCTCTGGATGGGGAGAGACCGATAGTTGCACCTTAGATGGCCATTCACAAGCTTTTAAGACCTCAGTCACTACTCACCAAGTAGAATGTAGAACATTGTCTTTGTGGACTATGATATGCCCATTAACCTTAGTGTCCCCCAAGATAATGGTCCTGAGCCTTCATACACAGCAACTCATTCCCTCAAGGTGTTTGGTTATGATTAAGATATTTTCATAACTTTGTCCCCTGTGTGCTCCAGTATATTCATGGATATATTTGCAGCACCTACATAGGTAGAGATAGCCTCTATCAACTTAGGTTACTTCTTGACTACCATCTATAGAATCTTTGACACTGAACCAATTAACTTCTCTAAGTTATAAAACATTTGTATGTTGTTGTTGTGTGCCATAGAGTCGGCCCCGACTCATAGCCACCCCTCCTTGGATTTCCGAGGCGATATCACTACAGAAGGAGGATTACCCAACCTTCCTTCCGAGGAGTGGTGCATAACAATTTCTTCACAGGCTGCTTAGAAAATTATATTAAATAATATTTATAAACCCCATACATACTCTGGCAAATAATATTCCCTTTCTTAAGTGGTCCATAATGATAATTGTATTGTTTTACAAGTGTAAAGTAAGACACATAGTTTTTGGTTAATTTCCCAAGGACTTTTAATATATGCTTGTGCTAGTTGCTATTTAGAGAACTCAAAATAAATTGTCAAATCATTATCTTCTGGGTAAAAATAAGATTAATTTGCACTGGATTAATTTAGACTTCTTTCATTCCCTTGTTGAAACATTTGGGATTATGGCTAAATCAAGTCAGCCAACTCTGTTATGTAACTGGCAGGGTTTAACATATCAATAGACACACGTGTTTAGTTATTACACCTTGGAGGTTGACATGTTTTCCTTGCACTTTTGTTGTAATTGACATAAAACATGTCTGTGACACCATTTTGCTCACTAAAGTCATATCACAGCCACATCAACATTTGGTTACTTATGCTACTTGGGAACTCTTCCAGATAGAAACAAATTAAAATGTTTGCAACTAATGGAGAAGGATGTGCTACTATTTGCATAGGAGTTGAGACAGATGAACTTGAATTTGAGAAGTAGATTTCAGGCTGATCATGTGACTTTGAAAAGCTTGTTTAAACCCTTTATATGAATCTTCTCATCTGTAAAATAAGTATAATAATATTACCTGATGGTATTGTTGTGATAGGCATATGAAATCATTTACATGAGGCATTTATAGATGTTCTGGCACGGAGCAAGAGCTCCATAAATGTAATATATATGTGTTCTTTCTCATCCTATTTCTTGAAATACCTAACATGTTCTTTCTTTCTCAATGGCTAGATGAGAGAGAGATGGAGAGGGAGAAAGGCAGTGATAGAGAAAGAGAATATTTTCCATACACATAAGGTCTTATATAAATTGATACTGCCTTCCTCTTTTTACCTCATTTTATTCAGTGCCACCTAACATTCATTTTCTTGGGCTACACTGACAACGTGTTTCTTTAATGGACCAAGTTTGTTTTCCCTTCTAGGACTTTTGCTTGTATTTCCCTCTTCCTGAAATACTTATCCACCAGATAATCCAGTGCTGAATAATTCTCATTATTCAGATATAAATTCAAAGATTGCTTACTCAAAAATATTTTCCTTGGCCATATTCTCTCACCTAGCTCTTCCTCCATCTGTAATCCCCTTCTATATCCCTCTAGTCACCCTGCATTATTCTCTTCATAGCAGTTACTATTATCTGATATTACCTCATTCACATATTTTATAGTTTTAAAGGCTTCTACCTCCTCCACTAAAATGTAAAGTCTCATTCAGTGTTATATTCACAAGGGCTAAAAGAATATACCAATTAAGTGTTCTCAAAACTTTGTAGCACTCTGGGATCCTGCATGTATCCAAGGCTTCATTCAGTTGCCTGGCACATTGTCTGCCAATCTTAGAACTGTTCCTGGCCTTGAATCAGTGGCCTGCCATGTTGTGTGATAATCTTGGGACTGTGCCATTTTACTTGTTGATCTTGGGCTTGTTAGCCTCAGCAGCTAGCAGCTGCCTGAGTGAAGAGATGCCTCCAGCTCCAGTGGGTCAAGAGCAAGAGGCAGAGCTGAAGCCCAAGGTTGAGAGGCTTTCACCCAGCTCCTAGAGCTGGCACTTTGAGCTCAGACTGCTAGCCTCTTTAACTATAAGAGAATAAATCCTTGTTTGCTCAAAATACCACGTGTGGTATTTTCCTTTAGAGCAACACTAGAGAATCAAAACAGAATTTTGTTGAGCAAGGAAGACCAAGAAGAGTTGATGTTTTCGAGTCATGATGTTGGAAAAGAATACTGAAAGTATCATGGACTGCCAGAAAAAAGAACAAATCTGTCCAGGAAGAAGTGCAGCTGGGATGCTCCTTGGAAGTGAGAATGGCCAGACTTCATTTCATCTACTTTGGTTATGTTGCCAGAAGGGATGATTCTCTGGAGAAGGATATCATGCATGGTAAAGTGGAGGGTCAGTGGAAAAGGGGAAGACTCTCAATGAGATGGATTGACACAATGGCTACAATGATGGACTCAGGTAAAGCAAGGATTGTGAGGATGGCACACGATCAGTATTTTGTTCTGTTGTACATAAGGTTGCTGTGAGTCGGAGCTGACTCAACAGCACTTAACAATAACAAGTGTTCATTTAAAAAACTACCTCAAGTGAGAGGACTAGGGCATCCTTGCAAAATTTTCTTACAGTTCTTTAGAAAGAAAGAGTCCACTTGCAGGATCTCTGGAGATTTTTAAGTTTGTTAGAAAAGATGAGACACAGGTACTCACTAAAAGTTTTTGGTCTATACAACTATAGATACAGATTAACATCAAACATCATATAACCATTTCTTTATCAATTGTCTATTGATAGCTAGCAAGTCTTCCCCGAACATGGTGGTTTAAAACAGCAACAATTTATTATTTCTCACAATTCAATAGTTCAGTGGCATTAAGTCTATAATCTCACGATGTACATTAAGTCTGAAAACAAATAAAACTTTCATCTTGAAGCTGACTATCCACATTTCTTCACAAACATAGCTAGTAATGTTTGACTAGAGCAATATTCTATTCTTATATTATATTTGTTGATATCTCATTGGCTAAAGCAAGTTACATAGCTAATAAAGTGCGTTGTCCATAATGGTATGGATATCATGAGTTGTGATTGTTCATGGCAGAAGAAAATGCAACCTATATCACTGTATCTTCCCTTAAGCTTTCAGAGAGCTGCCCACTATGTTGCCATTTCAAGACAGGGTCTCACAGAGTCTGGAAATTCTAATCTGTACTAAGCCACTGCATTTTTATTCCCAGGATTATGTCACAATTTCAGAAAAATTTTATAATGTGTGTGTTCCATATAAGGAAATGATTATAAATATTAGTCTCTCCTATTTCATGTTTGAGAAGTGTCATTAGTAGACCATATTCTTAGGGAATTAGGGATAAGAGACTTGAAAGAACAGCAGTTTCTTTCTGGTATCCTGGAAAAAAAACTTAACCTCCGGTATTCCAACATCTGGAAAACCTATACACCCACGTTTATTTCTCAACGATTATAGTAGGTATATGGACCATACACTCTGTTGCAGTTTGGCATGTTTCCCATGATCCATATAGTTATCTGCATGCTAATACAAATTATACAGAAGATTTTTCTCTCTTAATATTTATAAAGATGGAAACAATTACTAACTTTGAGAATTTGCTATTTGCCAGACTGGTGGCGTAGTGCCTAAGGCATTTGACTGCTAACCAGAAGGCTGGCAGTTCAAACCCACCAGTCATTCCTCAGAAGGAAGGTTGGGCAATCTACTTCCATAGTGATACCTCCTTGGAAACCCAAGGAGGGGTCGCTGTGAGTCGGATCCTACTTGAAAGCAGTGAGTTTGGTTTGGTTTTTAAGAAGAGCCTTATATCCTTGAAAGAAGTACCTTTAATCCTTGAAACAAGTGGTTTGTTTGTTTTTTTTTTCCTCTCTCTACTTTATTGATCAAGAAATTGAAACAAAAGAGGTTAGATAACTATTCCAAGGTCACGCAGCATATGTGTAGCAGAGCCTGAGGGAAATTAAAGAGGAGTGTCTTGAAGTTCTTTCCTCTTCCCCATTGCACTATTAACTCTTAAATCTCAACCCAAAGCTAAACTTTTCCTTGAACTTTAGCCCACAGGATTGTGTCTGCTCTTCCCTATTTTATTCCAATGACACAGGGCTCATAGCCTGAAAGTTTCACTTACTTTCTGGCCATTATTGTAATCTTGTCAGAATTAAGTCTTACCTATCAAAATATTTGAAACAAAAGTACAAGTCTTGAGGAATTATTTCAAATTTGTTTGATGATTAACAAGGAAATAGAGTGAGAAAGACAGAGAAAGAGAGAGAAAAAAGTCCTTTACTGTTTTAACATAATGTACCTATTGACTCTCAGTCCTACTAGTCAAGAAAAGTAATGCCAAGAAACCAATAAGAAGCTGATATAAGAGTAGGAAGACAATTTCTGTCATTGTGTCCTGATTTAGATGGTTTTTCTCATAGAGTCTCCATTGTTATTGTGACATATCCTTGCAGCATTCAGTGATGAGCTCCCTGTCAATGCTCTGCAGTGAACTATAACATTAAAATGTTGTATAAATTCTTTCTTCCCTTCTCCCCACTGGTTGACTGACCTTGAGATTTATGAAATATGTTTTCATATAATTTTCCTGTGTAGTCCTCTTTAGTTTGCCTTCTTTGAGTTTGGATACTTTTCTGGGACAGCTTGCCTCTTTTTCTGCAAGAGCCATTCATTGCTAGATCCTCACTATGAACACATCTCTGTCATTTCTCCTTGTCAGGACTTTGGTAGAGCAACAAGATCAGCTCATTTGAGGATCATGTCTCCCACAGATATTTGAAATGAGATTATATAGGAGATATTTGTTATCTTTGTAATTCTTTTTATTACTTAAAATATATGTCTCCTAAACTATATTGCAATGCCCTTGAGAATAGGAAGCAATGCTTCATTTATTTCTCTGTACCTTCTGTACCAAGTACATAATAGATAATTAATAAATGTGTACCAATATGAAAAATTTAGACTAAAAGTTTTTTTTTTTTGTTTGTTTGTTTAATCAGGGCAAGAACAATCACACAATTTGATTCATAGATTAAAAAAAAAATTATGGTTTCTGGAAGTTTTAAAACCTGAGGAATGTTCACTTTTCCCCATTAAACAATTATTTTGTAGTTAATTTAGATGTATTACTTGGGAATAATTAAATAAAGAAAATTTAAAATATATCATTAAAATAATTTGGGAAATATCAATTTAGGATAACATGTTTGATTCTTATCTTCTTAAATTCTTCCCAACACAAAACAATTAAGTGTTATGTTGAAGAAGGTGGGTTTGGGAATCAGAAGTTTATATAAATCTTAAATTCTTCCCTTACTAACTTTAAAAATGTGAGTGAGGTATAGAACCTACATCTTTGCTGACAATTAACAGTTGTCATAAGAATTAATATTATGCTCTCTCAGAAAATTTAAAGTTATCTAGCCTATGGTAATTTCAGTCACTTAGGGTTGATTTGGGAGCTCTGGTAGCGTAGTGCCTAAGGCACTTGACTGCTAACCACTAACCAGAAGGCTGGTGGTTCAAACCCACCAATCACTCCTCGGAAGGAAGGTTGGGCAATCTACTTCCGTAGTGATACCGCCTCGGAAACCCAAGGAGGGGTCACTATGGGTCGAATCTCACTCAATGGCAGTGAGTAGTCATGTGTTTATTTGGTAAATATTTATTGAATTTTTCCTGGGCTAATATTTTTATAACAATTTGTTTCCAACTTCTCACTTTTTTTGAAGAAACAACAAACATCCAGCAGAATCTAAGTGTTTAGCTTTCTGCATTGATGTTGCCTTCTCTAAGAAAGTTTCCTGAACCACCACTTTTATGCTAATCAAAATTTGGTTTGAGTTTTCTGCCATAAGTTCTTATATTACCTCATTTCCACGGTAGAATCCTAAAGGCACTTCATGGTAATTTCTTCTTAAATGTTCTCTTTTATCAGATTTTATCTCCCTTAGGAGCAATTTCTGTGTCTTACTCATCATTGTATTTCCAGTGCCTAGCACAGGTCCTGTTGTTGTTGTTGTTGTTGTTATGTGCCGTCGAGTCGGCCCGACTCATAGCGACCCCTCCTTGGGTTTCCAAGGCAGTATCACTACGGAAGTAGGATTGCCCAACCTTCCTTCCACAGGCTCTAGGATATAGTAAGTTTCCATAAGTACTTGTTAAATTATACTGAGTGATGTCTCTCTTTCCGAAAGTAGATTCTGAGTCAGGCACTACATTTTCTTTTAACTGGTAGATAATATGTAAAGCCAATACTCCTTCGACTACATTTAAGGCAACAAATTCAAATGATGGGATCAGACTGAGTAAAGCATATTTGTATCTTTGAATTCTGAGTTCATTTTAGCACTCTGAATTTAATCCCGTGATAATTAAACTGTGTTTCATTTTGTCACTTTTTATTCCTGAATATGTGCCCTTATGTTCTTTGATAATTTGAAGTGACAATAACATCAACTCTTGTCGCTATGTGCTTGAAAAAAATGGTATTTTTCATGATTTCTTAAACCATATTTTAGCTGTTTGAAGTTTTACTAAACATCTCCCTGTTATTTATTTATTTATTTATTTGGGCTTGTCCATAATTCATGATGAAAAACACACCTATTTTGTGTGACTGTTTCTGAGAAATTTTTGTACAACTTCCATATTAAGTTCCCAATATAATCAATATTTTAAGTTTACCTTTATTTCAGTTTTGATGACTGTTTTTTCTCACACATATTTCTTAAGTGGTAAATAAAAAGTGAAAATATTGGGCCACATTTTGAAAAACAGCTATGTACTTTAAAGTTTGCAAATACTATCTTGAGGCAAGGAAAAAATAATTCACTTCACACAGACATTTTGTCATTGATGTTAAGAACTCCATCCTCTTCTTTTGAATCCCAAAGATGCCAAAGAGATGCCACGCTCTTTAGGACAAAAAGAAAAACTGACTTGTATTCTCTGGTTTTTGGCTGTGACTTTAACCGTTGCTTTGTTTTCTCGTAATCGGATACACTGGCATGAAAGTAGAAGTTGATTCCAAGAAGTATATACTGGGCTTTTTATTGGCATATCAAACAGGGAATCATTCAGGCCATACATTAGCAAGAAGCCAAGTAATTAATAATAACACACGTGGAAGAAAATAAATGTTTTGGTTGAGAAGGAGAATGAGAAGTTAGACAAAGACCTGGGATTCAAATCCTTGCCCTCAGCAGCAGCAAAAATAATGTTATGAATAGCATTTAACTTGAATTTGCAGCAAACTGCTGCTTTTATCATAAACAATTGCCAGATGGTATACATTATCTTTCTTTTTTCTCCTTTCACAAAAGCAGCATTAATTGCAGAGCAGCCCAGGGCTCCACTCAGCTCATCAGTGTGATAACACTTCATGACCCTGATTAGCCGTCAGTCTACTCAATTAAAAAGATCATTTAGACATTCACCCAATCATTTGCCTATCGAGCCACCTGGGCCTCAACCGGGGGCTCCATTTTTAACATTCTCCTGCCCTCTCTCATCTTGCCTAGCTTTTTTACATATCTCCAAAAGACGTAATTGAATTAAATAAAGCGTCTCAGGGGCAGCTGCAACATCTGCTGTTTGTGGTATGTCAAGCCTTCAGCATTAAAAACAGTTACATATGCTCCAAATTAGCAGGTCGCAGAGATGAAACAGTCGATGATAGTTTTTTTGTGCCAGCGTGAGAAGCAGCTCACAGCTGTGTGCAATTTACAATTAAAGGCTTTATCAGAGCTCAATTGTACTAGTGAATCAAGTGGTGAGAGGTCAGTTAGTGAATTAGACCAATTAGAGCTTGTACAGTTAAATTATCTGTCTTATTACCTATTGATAAACAGCCTTGTCATATCTTTATAGGAATGATGAAGCTGAAGGAGTTTTATGAAGTGATATTATATTTTTGCTTTAGTGGAACTTAGTAGTTTGTGAATCCAAAATCTACATCAATGAAACAGCTCTACGTAACGTTCTAAAATAGCTATATAAAAGGAAATTAAGAATTATATAAAACACTTCAAATTAAGATGGTAATATCTGCTTATGAATGCCTAAGTGCAAGAATTTTTAAAAAATATTTTGAGGAAGAATGACATAGAGACTCCTCAACTTTCTTTTTGTTTAATATCTGTTTTATTTATTTTATTTTATTTTTTAGAATAATCTTAATGAGAATCAAGGAGAGAGTAAGAATAGGGCTGGAAAATTTAACCACTAAGCATTTCAAAACAGTCCATGAAGAACAGATAGTATCAAAGAAATAAAAATTTACTTCTTTTAGAAATAAAACGAAGATACAAATCCTTTATATAGGACAAGCCATATCTACTTTTATGTTTCTCTACATGTAGTGAAAGAATGGGAATCAATGAATAATGATAATGCTTAAATGTTCTATTGTAAACTCATTGGTGAATTATTTGTATTATAATTTTCCATAGAATGAATCCCATATCTACTTAAATGGTCTTATGATAGTGAATAACTGGAAGTTTTTGTTAATACAGGTGTCATTGACTATGCTGATAATTGATATTAATCAGAATACAACTTGTAAATCCAGAATCATTCTCAAATGATTCCTTCAATAGTCAGAAATGAGATCAAATAATATAGTTTAAATGACATGAATTTAGAAGTTTCAAGGGATAATTTTACCTAAGGCAAGAATTAAAATTTATGATATTGGAAAAAAATCACAAAAGAGATTTTGAACATTTATGAATTCATTCACACTTTCCTTAACAATAGTTTTCAAATTGTGCTTTAGGGATATGGAGTTTCTGCTAAAGACAATTTAAAAAATGGGAAATGGATGGGAATGATAGTTGAGCAACATGATAAATATAATTAATATTACTGAATTGTACATGTGAAGAATGTTGAAATTGCAAGTGTTTTGTTACATATGTATTTACCACAAGAAAAAAAATACTTTGATTTATTGTATTGATTTAACTTTAGTGTCATTAAATGATAAGGAACACTTCTAGTCCTTAAGAAAAATGATATAAATTTTTGCTTTGTAAAAGGTTCCATTTGGAAACTAAATTTACTAAATTCAGCATTTAAGATCATAGTGAACATATTCAACAACATACAGGGACAGAAATGATGTATTCTTCCATAAAGAAAAGTATTCCAAAGATATTTGATAGTTAAGAGCTGATGTTCAATATGGCAAATAGGTTTTTTCTTTTATTAATTTATTTTATTGTGATTTGGGTGAAAGTTTACAGAGCAAATTCACTTTCCGTACAGAAGTTCACATACACTTTATCTCATGACATTGACTACAATTTACCACGATGCAACAGCTTCCCTCTCACTTCCTCCCCATAGTTACCTCTTCCCTGTGTCCTTCCCTCCATGCACTCCTGCTTCCTTAGCTGTCTCTCTGTTCATACACAGCACACAGCCCTTCTGTTCTCCCATGATTGTTCTCTCCAAGGAGGGTATCTACCTAGTGTAAAAGTTCACTTCATATGCCTGTCTTTTGTTTGGCTGAAAGCCACAGGAGTGGGTTCAATTCCAGACCAGAAGGGCAGCTAGGGGCCATAGTCTCAGTGGTTCCATCACGCTCTTTCAGCCCAGCAAACCTGGTCCTTTTTTTTTCTTTCCCCAAATGATTCTGAATTTTGTTCCACATTGTTCTTTCACTCTATCCTGGATCTCCTACATAGATTCCCCCTTCGAGTGGTTGACCATGGTAGCCAGGCACCATCTAGTTCTTCTGGTGTCATAGTTGTAAAGGCTGAGGATCACATGGTATACCAATTGCTTGGATTAATTGTTTCCATGAATTTTTGTTTTGTTCTTTTTTTTTTGTTGTATCTAGATGGCTGCTTGCAAGTTTTTAAGATCCCAGTCACTACTTGCCAAAGTAGGATGTGGAACAATGTTTTGTATAGTGTGTTATGCCAATTGAGCTTGATGTCCCCTGCAACTATGGTCCCAAGCCCACAGATCCAACTACTCACTCCCTCTAGGTAGCTGTCTGTGCTCTAGAAGTGACTACAACCTTGTCCCTTGTCATCTCTACTATATATCTGAGAGTTCTTACATCACATAGGAATACACTTGTAGAAACATGGTCTTGGGCACACACACCCCTGCATAAACATACCTAATAGTTCAGCCTATCCACTCATCTATCCATCTGTATATCCATGTTTGTCTTCACTGACAATGCAGTACTGTATGTACAGAAGGGTTCATCTTTGTTGTTTGTACCTCCCATGTATCTCTCTCTGTCTTCCTCTTCCTCAATGCCACTGGGTTGATTACTCACACTTTGTACATTGCCCTTCTCTTTAGCCAAATCAATACTTGTTTCTACCTATCTAAAAGTGTTTGCTACCCTATCTTCCTACCCTTGGTAACCAACAAAGAAAATTTCCTTCCATAGATAAAAACCTTTCCTTGACTTTTCACAATAATGGACTAATCCAATATTTTTCCTAGTGTGACTGACTTATTTCAGTCAAAACAATGTCCTCCAAGTTCATCCATGCTATGTGGTGTTTTGCAGATTCTAAGTCATTCTTCAGGGTTGCATAGTATTCCATTGTGTGTATGTACTACAGTTTGGTTACTCTACAGTTCTTCAGTTGATGGACACCTAGGTGGTTTCCATCTTTTAGCTATTGTAAATAGTGCTGCAGTGAACATGGGTGTGCATGTATCTCTTCTTGTCCTGGCTCTCACTTCTTCAGGATATATACCTAGTAATAGAATGGCTGGATCAAATGGTATTTCTAATTCCAACTTTTTAAGGATTCACAATATTGCTTTCCACAATGGTTATACCATTTTACAGTGCCACCAGCAATGTATGAGAGTCCCAATCTCTCTGCATCCTCACCAGCATTTGTTATTTTCTGTCCTGTTGAATTTTGCTACTAGTATTGGGGCAAGATGGTATCTCAGTGTTGTTTTGATTTGCATCTCTCTAATAGCTAATGACTGTGAGCATTTCTTCATGTTTATTGGCCGCCTGAGTATCTTCTTTGGTGAAGTGTCTATCTATGCCTTTTGCCCATTTTTTAATTTGATTATTTGTCTTTTTGTTGTTGAGGTGTTGGAGGTTTCTATAAATTCTAGAGATAAGTCCCTTGTCAGGTATGTCTTTGCCAAATGCTTTTCACAATCTGTAGGTTCTCTTTTGACTCTTGGAGAAGTCTTTGGAAGCACATAAAGATTTAATTTTTAGAATGTCTTAATCTAGTTTATCTTCTGCTGTTTGAGCATTTTTGGCTTTGTTTGATAATCTATTCATACCATATGTTAGGGCCCCTAAGGAAGGTTGAGCAATCTACTTCCGTAGTGATACCATGTCGGAAACCCAAGGAGGGGTCACTATGAGTTGGGTCTGACTCTACAGCATATAACAACAGCAATAACAAATTTGCCCTAGTTTTTCCTTGAGGACCGTTGTAATTTTAGGTTTCACATTTAAGTCTTTGACTCATCTGGAGTTAGTTTTCGTGTGTGGTGTGAGGTACAGATCTTGTTTCATGTTTTCACAAATGGATAACCAGTTTTGTTAGCACCATTTATTAAACAAACATTCTCTTCCCCACTTAATGGATTTCAGCTCTGTGTCAAAGATCAGCTGATCATAGGTCGATGGATCTATTTCTGGGTTTTCAATTCTATTCCATTGGTCTATGTGTCTGTTCTTATACCAATACCAGGCAGTTTTGACTACTGTGGCTGTAGAATAGGTTTTGAGACCTGGCAGTGTAAGACCTCCTACTTTTTTCTTCTTCTTAAATGGTGCTTTGCTTATCTGAGGTCTCTTTCCTTTCCATATAAAGTTAGTGATTGGTTTTTCCATATTTTTAAAGAATGTTGATGGAATCTAGATTGGGATTGCATTGAATGTATAGATTGCTTTCGTTAAAATTGACATTTTCAATGTTCAGTCTTCCTATCTATGAGCATGGTATGTTCTTCCATTTACAAAGATCTCTTATGGTTTCTTGAAGTAGTGTTTGGTAGTTTTCTTTGTACGGGTCTTTTGTGTCCCTGATAAGATTTATTCCGAAGTATTTATTTATTTATTTATTGGTAGCTATTGTAAATGGTATTGATTTCTTCTTTATTTTTCAGCAATCTCTTTGCTGGTGTAGAGGAATACAACCATTTTTTGGATCTTGATTTTGTATCCTGCCACTATGCTAAATCTCTCAATTAGTTCCAGTAGATTTTTGACTCAGTCTTTTGTGTTTTCTAGGTATAGGATCATATCATCAGCAAATAGGGATAATTTGACTTCTTCTTTACCAATCTGGATGCCTTTGATTTCCCTTTCTTGCCTTATTGCCCTGGCTAGGACTTCCAATACAATGTTGAATAGAAGTGGTGATAGAGGGCATCCTTGTCTGGTTCCTCCTTGCAAGAGGAATGGTTTTGGTCTCTCTCCACTGAGAATAATGTTGGTTTTTGGCATTGTATAGATGTCCTTTAATATGTTGTGAGATGTCCCTTGTATTCCTATTTTGCTGATATTTTTGATTAGGAATGGGTGTTGGATTTTATCACATGCCTTTTCTGCATTGATTGATATGATGACATGGTTCTTTTTCTTTGTTTTATTTATGTGGTTGATGATGTTGACGTTTTTCTAATGTTGAACCATCTCTGCATACTTTATATGAACCCCACTTGTTCATAATGAATGATTTTCTTGATATGTTATTGGAGTCTATTGGCTGGGATTTTGTTGAAGATTTTTGCATCTATATTCATGAGGGATATTGATCTATAGTTTTCCTTTTGAGTGATGTCCTTGCCTGATTTTTGTATCAAGGATATTCTTGCTTCATAAAATGAGTTAGGGAGGATTCCATCCTTCTCTATGTTTTGGAATAGTTTGAGTAGGATTGGTGTCAGTTCTTCTCTGAATGTTTTATAGAATTCTCCGGTGAAAGTCCCTGGGCCAGAATTTTTCTGTTGTTCATAGTTTTTTATATAGCCTGTTCAATTTCATTTTTTGTTATGGATCTGTTCAACTTTTCCACCTCGGTCTGTGTTAGTTTAGATAAGTTGTGCATTTCTAGAAATCTATCCATTTCTTCCAGATTTTCAAATCTGTTGCAGGACAGTTCTTCATAGTATCCCAATATTATACTTTTTTATTTCAGTTGGTTCTGTTGTGATGTTGCCCACTTCATTTCTTATCAGTGTTATTTGTAATCTCTCCATCTTTTCCTTTGTTACATTTGACAGTTTTTTGTCACTTTTATTAATCTTTTCAAAAAAACCTCTTTAGTTTTGTTGATTTTTTCTATTGTCCTTTTATTTTCTGTTTTATTTATTTCTGCTTGAATCTTTATGATTTCTTTTCTTCTGGTGACTGTAGGCTTTTCTTGCCGTCCTTCTAATTGTTGGAGGTGTTGGTTTGAAGTGTTAATGTTGTCTCTTTCTTCCTTTTTATGGTGTGCATTAGTGCTATAAGTTGGCCTCTGATCACTGCTTTTTTTGTGTCCCAAAGGAAGGTTGGGCAATCCTATTTCCATAGTGATACCGTCTTGGAAACCCAAGGAGGGGTCGCTATGAGTCGGGGCTGACTCAACGGCATATCACAACAGCAACAACAACAACAACAAAAGATGTTGGTATGTTGTGTTTTCATTCTTGTTTGATTCAAGGAATTTTTGAATTTCATTTTTTTTATTTTTTCTCTTACCCAGTCTTCCTTAAGAAGGGTGTTGTTCAGTTTCCATGTGTTTGCTCTTTTTCTATTGATCTTCCTATTGTTGATTTCTAATTTGATAGCATTGCGATCTGAGAAGATGCTTTGCAATATTTCAATGTTTTAAAATTTATTGAGGCTTGCTTTATGGCCAAACATATGGTCTATCATGGAGAATGTTCCATGTGCATTGGAAAAAAATGTATATTGTGGTTTTGTTGGGTGGAGTGCTCTGTAGATGTCTATGAGGTCAAGTCAATGGGTTGTATTGTTTAGCTGTTCTGCATTTTTGTTGAGTTTCTTTCCAGTTCTATCTTTCATTGAAAGTGGTGTATTAAAGTCTCCCACTATGATAGTGGTGTCGTCTATTTGCCTTTTCAGCTCTTTTAAAGTATGATTTATCTTTCTTGAGGCTCTTTCATTGGGTCTGTAGATATTTATTATGTTATATCTTCTTGTTGAATTGATCCTTTAGTCATTGTATAATGTCCTTCCTTGTCTCATATGGTGATTTTTATCTTAATGTCAATTTTATCAGAAATTAATTGCCACTCTTGTTCTTTTTTGGTTGCCATTTGCTTGACGTATCTTTTTCCAATGCCTGATTTTTAGTCTATTTGTGTCTTTGTCTCTAAGGTGCGTCTCTTGTAGACAGCATATTGATGCATATGTTTTCTTAACCAATCTGCAACTCTCCGTCTCTTGAGTGGTACATTTATTTAATCCATTAACATTCAGTGTAATTGTTGACAAGTGTGAATTTGTTGCTGTCATTTTGTTATGTGTTTTTCATGATGTTGCTGTTTTCTTTGTTCCATATAATTTTCTGTGCTGAGCTCACTATGTTTATGAATTTTGTTATCATTTCCTTTGTTACTATTGTTTTAGTATTTGGTAAATATTTGTGTTTTTTCTCTTTTTTATTGTGATATGAAGGTTTATCATTTTTCTTTGAGGTTACCCTGTGATTTATAATTTTCTCCCCAAGTTTAGAATAGTCCATTTCTATCTTGCAAGTCTCTTAACTTCCTCACCATTTAGAAGTTCTGTAACTACATAGTATTTTCCCTCTTTTTGGTTTGTAGTTGTCCTCGTTTGCCAATTGATGCCTCTAGTTCCCTGTTTACAATCTTGTAAGCTTATTTTACTTTGGATACTTCCATAGCTGTGTTGGTTTCTGGTTTATGTCATCTTTTGTATTGATGGTCAGTTGTTTTCTATTATTGGTTCTCTGTTCAAAGGACTCCCTTTAGTATCTCTTGTAAGGTTGGTCTGGTTTTAACAAATTCCCTTAATTTGTTCTTATCTGGAAATCTCCTAATTTCACCATCATATTTGAGGAATAATTTTGCCAGGTATGTAATTCTTAGTTGGAAATGTTTCTCTTTCAAGGTTTTGTATATATCATCCCATTGTCTTCTTGCCTGCATGATTTCTGCTGAGAAATCAGAATTTATTCTTATTGGTTGTCTTTTGTAAGTAACTATTCATTTTTCCCATGCTGCTTTCAGGATTCTTTGTTTGTCTTTGGTTTTGATGAGTTTGATGAAGATATGTCTTGGTGATTTTCTTTTGGGGCCTATCCTGTTTGGGGTTTGTTGGACTTCCTGAATGGATGTATTCTCATCTTTCATCATATCAGCAATGTTCTTGTCCAACAAATCTTGGACAATTTTCTCAGTGGTTTTATTTTCCTCTTCTTGTTTTGGAATTCCAGTTACATGTAGGTTATTCTTTTGATGGTATCTCATATGAACTTTAGGCTTTCTTCATTTGTTTTGATCTTTTCTCTGATTGATCCCTTTCCAAAGAAGTATTCAAGTATTTGTCTTCAATTTCATTAATTCTGTCTCCCATTGGTTTACTTCTACTTCTTTTCCCTTAGAATGTGTTATCTATTTCTGAAAATTTGGTATTAGATTTCTGGATTTCTATCTGTAGATTTTTAATCATTTCTAATTTTTCATTTATTTTTTCCAATTTTTTCTTGTATTTTCTTCCAAAATTGTTCTAGGGTTTTGTCTGTATTTTCCTTAATTGTGTCTGTGTTTTCCTTGGTCTGTCTCTCAATCATTTGAGGATACCTAAATATAATTCTTTTGAATTCCTTATCAGGGAACTCCAATGCTGCTTCTTCCTCTATGATATGTTCTGGGTTTGTGTCCTACTCCCTTGTCTCTACAACTTTATCTTGCTTCTTTGTGTAGACTGTGATGGTCTGTTGTCTCTGAAACATTGTGGTTTTTTTATATTTTGATCTCTGTTAACTGTTTGTGAAGAGCAGTAAGCGTGAGTCAGGCTCTTCTTGGTAGTTCTTTATTGTTGGCCATTTGGTGGAGAAGGAAATTGTGGTTCTCAGTCTGTAAGTGGAGCTGCAGGAGGTGTAAGTGTGCTTGCATCGTATGGGCATGGTTGCTGTTTCACACTCAGTTTGACAAAAACAACAATCAAAAACCACCAAAAAAGTAAAAGAAGGCAGACAAATAAAACACCCATAAACACACAGGAACTATCACCAAAAAAAAAAAAAAAAGGAAAAATGAAGTAAAGGAAAAAAAAAAATTTAAAAACCCTGCAATATCTGGGGAGAGGGCTATAAGATAAGAAAGGTGGAGTAGGAGAATAATGAAGAAAAAATGGGAAAAATACAAAAAGTAAAACAAGGAATGGGGTTAATCATGAGGAAGAAAACTATTGGAACCAGAAACAGGGAAGAGAGAAAAAGCTGAAAACTAGAACTTGGGAAATGAAGAATAAATAAGAATAATAAAAAGGACAATAGTAATAATAATAATTTTAATACAGACAAAACAAACAAACTAGAAAAAAGAAAAAGAAAAAAAAAATCTGGGCAGGGCAGGGCAAGGCACCCAAGCTTCATCCTGGCACACAGACTGGGATGGAATTCCTGCCGGCCCAGAAGGTAGGAGGGAGTGATGGATGGCCACACCTCAGTTCGCCAAGAGGGTGTGGGGTATAAGAGTAACAAAGGGAATATTGCACCTTTCCAGTCTTTGGCATCCGGAATGTCCTTGTGGTTCCCGGCAAGTGAAGCCTATTGTGAAGTCCCTGGAACCTGGAAGAATGCTGTCACTTTAAATATCCAAAATGGTTGAACAGCTTGTAAACTTTCAAAATGGCTGTACCCACTGGGAAGGCAAAAGTCCACAGCCCAGCTCTCCTTCCTCTTTGCTGCTTCCCCTTTTATTCACCAGCCACCAATGCAATCCTTCATGCAGTCCCTGGCTAGCAGGGCTGATTTTTAGGTTGATTCTTAGGTCCTAACACCACTTGGCAATATCTAAGCTGTCTGTGCCATCAGGATCTCTGCTAGACCGCATCGTCGTATGTCTCCTTTTTTGGTGTTTTCATGCAAATTCTTCTAATAGTTGGAGTATAGTCCACTTCTATATCCTTCCCTTCAAAGCTCAGAGCTCCAGGATTATCTTCTGTATCTGTATTAATTGGTTCCCCTTTTCTTTATTGAAGAGGGTCTGTGCAGTCTTTCTGCCTAGTCTGCCATCTTACCTCAATATGTCAAATAGTTTTACAGAGAAGAGTAATCACTTATTTCTTTAAAGAAGATAAAATAATGATAAAGATGTAAATTTAATAATAACCATTAATATATCACAGTACTATTTAAAATCATTAAAGGATTTGTTAAAATTTATTAGAATAAATGTGAAAATTATCTGGAGACAAAGTGCACAAAATTATCACTTAAATTTTGAAAAATAGAATTGGGAAAAGACATGTCCTAATAGATGTTATATATAGCTACAAAAATTGAAACAATGAATCCTGGCCTTAGGCACAGATAGAGTAAAGGATTAAATTTAAAAATTACATAATTAGATGTAACTTAAATTTAAAATATCCCTGTAGAGAAAAGCAATATTTGAAATTTAAGGGGAAATATTATGTGTTTAATATGATATTAGAACAATGATTTTCTATTTTAAAAAAAAAAGTTCAAACTATACTTATACTAAAAATCTTTTAGAAAGATGAGAATTTAAATATTAGAAAAGAAACCATAAAATCACTAGAAGAAAAGAGCAAAAAAAAAAAAAAAACCTCACTGCTTTTAAGTTGATTTTGACTCACAGCGATCTTTCTATGGGTTTCTGAGGTGGTATCTCTATGGAAGTAGATTGCACAATCTTCCTTCCAAGGAGTGGCTGGTGGGTTTGATTCACCAGCTTTTTGGATAGCAGCCAAATGCTTTAGGCACTATGCTACCAGAGCTCTCTAAGGCACTGTAAAACCAAAAAATAAACTCACTGCCCTCAAGTAGAATCTAACTCATAGCAACCCCTCGGGTTTCCGGGGCAGTTATCTCCACAGGAGTAGATTGCCCAATCTTCCTTCCGAGGAGTGGCACTATAGTGTATCTAAATATCATCAGCTGGAATAAAGTGTGCTTTTCCAAATATAAAGGGAGAAATCCTGTAAGAAAAGAGAAAGAGAATAGAACAAATTGAAATTTAAAAAATAAATAAAAAAGAAACAAAAAACTCTCGCACATGAAAAGGGAAGTTAAATGTGTAACAAAAGCAAAGATAATAGGGAAATACACTTAAAAGTCCACAGCACGCAATTTTTCAATAGCCTTAAGTTACATATACATGCATTACAAACTAAATAAGTTTACTAATAGAAAAATAATGTTAGTATTTTTTAAAAAAGAAAATAATGCAACAAAAAAGAATAAATTAATTTATAAATGCATACATAAACATACAACACACACACACACACACACACACACAACCTTACTGCTGTTGAGTCGATTCTGACTCATAGCGACCCCTCCTTGGGTTTCCGAGGTGATATTCTATATAATGCCTAAGGCACTTGACTGCTAACCAGAAGGCTAGCTGTTCAAACCCACCAGCCACTCCTCAGAAGGAAGGTTGGGCAATCTACTTCCGTAGTTATACCGCCTCAGAAACCCAGAGAGGGATCGCTATGAGTTGGGTCGGAGTCTAACAACAACAGCAACATCTCTATGAAAGTAGATTGCCCCGTCTTCTTTCCGAGGAGGGCTGGTGGGTTTGAACCCTCAAGCCTTCTGGTTAATAATCAAATGCCTTAGGCATTATGCCACCATAGCTCTCATTTAACACATAAGTATGTGAAAAATACTCTAATGATCACAGAAATGCAAATTAGAACAATAGTTAAATGTATTTTTTTTAATTATATTGTCAAAGTTTTTTTCTTGTTTGTTTGTTTTAAATGATAATACTAAGCCAAGGCAGAAAAAGTGGGTAACTCTCCTGTATTTCTGGAATTAATGTAAAATCTCTTCTATAGGATAATTTAGCAAAGTTACCTAAAGACTTTTACTCTTTGATTACTTACGATTATCCCCTCTGTTTTGTTATTTCCTAAGTAAGTCATTTTAATCAACTGACAACAACATTATACGTTATTGTACATTAGAACTTTGGAAAAGCTTAGACTCTCACACTGTTAGGTGTGTAAATATTTCTAAGTACAACACAATATTTATTCATTAAAAGACATGTTTTAGAAAGAAATTTTAAAATATAGAAAAATATTCTTGATAGATTTTATGCTTTAAAGGCAATTACGGTAACAAAAATATTGTTGTTGTTGTTATTATTTGCCATCGAGTCGGCCCTGACTCATAGAGACCCCTCCTTGGGTTTCTGAGGCAGTATCACTACGGCAGTAGGATTGCCCAACCTTCCTTCTGAGGAGTGGCTTGTGGGTTTGAACCGCCAGCCTTCTGATTAGCAGTCAAGTGCTTTAGGCACTATGCTACCAGAGCTCCTAACAAAAATATTAGTGCAGATAAATTATTAGAAGATAAACTAGGAGATGATGTACTTCAATTTTAACTGTCTAGAGCAGTAGAAGAATAATATGTGAGTGACAGCTTTTTCTTTCCTCTTATTCTGATATTTTAAATCTTTCTTAAGTAAAATTTGGTTTCTTTGGCAATAAGAAAAACAGTTATTGGAAAATAATTTACTCAATTTGGTTTTCCAAGAGATAGTAAATCTAGTCATAAGATCTCAGATATTGCATGATAGGAAGGGAAAAGTTATATTTTAATAAAAATCAGTATTTCAATAAAAATAGTTTGATAATGCTAATACTTTTACGAAGAAGCTCTATGGTTCAGTGGTTAAGGCATTTGGCTGCTACCCAAAATATTAGTGATTTGAATCCACCAGGTGCTTCATGGGAGAAAGATGGGACAGTGTGCTTCTGTAAAGATTTATATATAGCCTTGGAAAATTTATGAGGCAGTTCTACTCTGTCCTAAAGGGCAGCTATGAGTTTGAATCAACTCAATGGCACAGTTTGTTTGTTTTGGTTTTAATATTTTTAAAAAAAGTATATCTCCTTTCTGTTGAAAAATAAGGTTACTGATGTTTACAAATCCTGAATCCTTGAGTATTTTGCAAATTGCTGAATTTTCTTTTAAGTCATTTTTATTGAAATGTTTAGCTTATGGAACTAACTAAAAACAGTTATGGAACTGTTTTTGATTTTTCATAACTATGATTGGCTCAGTAGATGTGATTTCCCATCTGTTAAATAAAAATGTATTTACACAACAAAATTTTATTTTAAAAAGATACATAATATAATTTGCAGAAGGTAAAGTAATCCAAATTTAAGACTCTAACATGTAGCCAATATTCCTTCATTATCAAACTGATTGGTGCATGTACATTCAGATTTACAAGTGAACAACACAAGTGCCCACTTCAGTTAGTTCAGCTATGGAGTTTAAGTGCTATAACAAAAACAATAAATTAAAATGTAAACCTGAATGCTATCTACTAGCTTATCTTTTAGCTAAAAGACACCATCACCTAATGCATTGCCCTTTTTATGATGAGGTTGTAACGCTCATTGCTAACACATGTTTAAGATGGCAAATATAAGTTAAAAAATGCTTAAATCTAAGTTAAGACTGTGGCTGTATCTACAATGTCAATACTATGCTTAATAGGGACTCACAAGAATTTCTAGTTAGTGCAATGGAACAGTTTGTCGGAAAAGAGCAGTGGATTGAGAAGAGAATCATGGGGAACACCAACATTTAAGGCACCTTAATTATTGGCTCAAGAATTTCTGGGTTGTGTAAATGGTTATTTTGTTTGTTTGCTAACTGAAAGATTGGAGGTTCCAGTTCACCAAGAGGCATTTCAGAAGAAAGGTCTAGTGATCTGTTTCCAAAAAATCAGCCATTGAAAACATTATGGAGTATAGTTCTACTCTAACACACACCTGGAGTTACCATAAGTTAGAATCAACTACAAGGCAGCTGGTAATTGTTGTTTCAATGGTAGAATTCTTGCTTTTCATTGTTGAGATCTGGATTCATGAGCAGCTGTCACTTTTCCATCAATGGAGCTTTGTGTAATGCTATGCTTCTGAACAGATTTCTACAGAACTTCCTGACTAAAAGAGACTAGGAAGAAAAGCCTGATGTTCTACTTTCAAAAATCAGTCAATGAAAACTCTATGACTCACAAGGGTCCAATTCACAACTGATCACAGGGATGGCTCAGGGTCAGGCAATATTTTATTCCATTGTGCATGGGATTGCCATGAGTCAGGGGCCAACTCAGTAGCTACCAACACAATTATATATTGGAATCTCTATGTGGTGAAAATGGTTAACAAACTTGGCTGCAAACTGAAGGACTGGAAGTTCAAGGTCACCCAAAGGTGCTTTGGAAGAAAGATCTGATAAGCTAATTATGAGATAAATCAGCCAATGAAAGGCACACAAAGCACAATTTACTTTGAAACACATACGGTCATCATGAGCCGGAATCAACTCTTTGGCAATTTATATATACACACATACATATACACAATATGTAACCCCATTCTTCAACCTGCACTTATATTTTTTTGAACAATTTATTGTAGTTTAGGTGAAAGTTTACAGAGTACATTAGATTGCCACTCAACAATCAATACACATTTTGTTTTATGACATTACTTGCAATACCCTTCATGTAACAGCACTCTTCCCACTTCTTCCTTGGTTCTCTGTTTCCACTTATCCTTCCTCCATCCTTCCTGCCTTCAAAACTTTGTTTTTGGTCTCATATGATTGATTGTTTGATGAGTTCATTCTTTATGGGTGTTATTGTTCACTTTATACATCTGTTGTTTGGCTGAAATGTGGCCCCCAGAAGTGGGTTCATTTCTAGATTTGAAGGATGTCTAAAGGGCATAGTGTTGGGGGCTCCACCAGTCCCTATCAAAGCAGTAAGTCTGGTCTTTTTTATGATTTTGAATTTTGTTCTACATTTTATTTTACTATGATCCCAATCAGTGTGGTTGGTAGTGGAAGCTGGGCACATCTGATCTTTCTGGTCTCAGACTAGCAGAGGATGAGGTTCATATCATTCCTTAGTCCTTTTGAATAGTTGTTTCCTTGAGTCTTTGATTATCTTCACTCTTTACTTTGGATAGGAAGAGACCCCAATAGTTGCATCTTAGATGGCCACTCATAAGCTTTTAAGACCCCAGTTGCTACTTACCAAAGTAGGATGTAAAACGTTGCATTTGTGGAACCATGTTATGTCAATTGACCTAGATGTCCCCTGAGACATCTAACCCAATGACTCAATCTCTATAAAGTTTTCATACCTTTGCCCCCTGTATGCTCTATTATATACATGGATATTTTTGAAGCACATACAATTACATAAGCTCTTTCATCATTTAGCATGTATTTTTTCTAAGCAAGTAGTAGTTCAATATTATGAACTATAAATTTACCTGTTTGTGTGACTGATTTTAACTTAATTTTCTTTCAAAAAATTTTTATTTATATTTCATCTCACTAATAGTTTGGTCAGTTTTTATATTTTCTTTCCTTCTTTTAGCCTTTTCTTCTGCTTCCTTAAGGTAGCAAATTGAAATATAATTGAGATTAATTTATTTACCTATCCCATCGATGTCTTTGAAGAACTGAAATTTAGACATGATAATTTGAATCATGTTTTTAAATTATTTTCCTAATTTGCCTTCACATTTCATGGAAAACTGGTCAGCTGTACCCTGTTTCTGTCAACACTGTCTCTCATCTACAATGCAATTCAAGTTATACCACATTCCTTATCATCCTCAGCCTTGTCAAGAATACTCTTATCAATACAATTCAATAAGAGGTAGTTAAGGAACTTAAGTCCAATTCTCTAGAATTCATATACTACTTGTTAATCAGTCTTATAGTCCTCATAATAAGATTTTACTTGTTCTCAATATGCATTCTCCATCTTTTACCTCAAATCTGATAACCAAATATAACTAGTTCCCTATGAACTGACTCACTGTATGGGCAAACTACTGATAGATAGCAAATACTTGAAAAGAAACAAAAAAATCCCATCACTAACCAATCAGAACAGAGGCCAGATGTAAGAATCAGTGAGGTCTGTAACAGAATTTACAAACTGAATGCTAGCTTTGTTTGTAAGTGAAGTAAGGTTCTTTAGTTTCAGGTAAATATGCAAATCTGAGTTTTGACAATCTTATCTAGCCTTTTAACTTCCAAAAGTCTTGAGAAATACAAATAAATAATAACAGATAAAAGTTGAAATTGTAATTAAATATAACAAATATTCCTTAAAATACAAATTTCTCCCATTACTACATTCTTCTCAGCACTAGATATTTTTGAATTGAACCACCATGGATTTTCTCATATTTTTCCTGTGCACTATCCATACATTAATCTATATATATTTTCCTCTCTTATTTACTATTATTATATGAGCTCAGGACAATAACTACCAGAAAATGTTTATTCTGGCCATCACAGCTTCCCACTCATTCCCATTTCAATTTCTCCTTCTGGAAGGGAGCCAAAGAACCAACATTTTCAGGTTGTTGAAGGGAGTCCATTTCTCACCTATATACAAAGAACATTAATATGAGCTATTGACATCATGCCAAAAGCTGAATGGGAACTCTAGCACAGAAGAAAGGGAAGTCTAATTAAAAGTTAAATTCTTGAGTGCAAAAGGAGAAATTAAAAGCTGAAGTACAAATGCAGATATCTGAATTTGAGAGCAGAAGGGAGCCAAGAGTGGATGGTGCATATGTGTCTGTTGATGGCAATTCCTGTGGAACAGGCAATTTTAAGATACTAGCTATAGTATGTTCTACAGGTTGGTCATCTGAGTTTAGAGAGAGGGATTCCATACACACCTTGACTAAGAGTTCTATGGAAAACTAAGGGTCCGGGACACATTTGTGTCCCCTTCTTTGTGATCCTCATGTTTGTATGTTCCAGAAAGGTTGAACATACATTCTGTTTCTGGCTTATTTTGCTGTTAGAGAGAAAAAGACATTATGCATCAGTCCTAAGATATAAAACATAAAAATGTGTAGCATCATGTTCATACATTAAAAAAAAAATAGCAGATTAATTCATTTGTGAGACAATCTGAAAATGTGAATTAATCTCAGTTCATCTAAATACATTAGAATGGTTGTTACGGAGAACATTTCAATGTCCTAGAAGTCAGCTACAAATGCCACTTACTGCCTGGTTTTATGAAAGTCATATCCTAAATCAACAGAGAAAATCTACCATCATAGGCAAAAAAAGATGAATTAATTTAAGACTGAAAACAATAGTTAATTTTTATTTAAAAACAGTGCTTGGTACGTGACATGTATCATCTCTTTACCATCACAACAATCCTATGAGGATAAAGTTATTATTATCTCCATTACACAAATGAGGAAAAGTAGGAATTGTTATTTGCTCTCAAGTCAGCTCTTACCCATCAACACTTATGATTAACAGAATGAATTTTTGCCCAGCCCTATGCCATCTTCATGATTGTGGTATGTATGAATACAGTAGGTCAAAGATGAGAAGGGAAAACAAAGCACTCTTTTGTTTTTCAACTTTTTACATCTAGATGAAGAAATAGTCAATAATTTTCATCAAATCCTGGTAAGGGCCTGTGTTCCCAAGGAGCTCTGGTGGTGGGTAAAGCTGCTAACAAGAAGGTCAGTGGTTCAAACCCACCAGCTGCTTGATGGGAGAAAGATGAGGCAATCTACTTCTGTAAAGATTTACAGGTTTGGAAATCCAATGGGAGTGGTGATGAATCAGAATTGTCTCACTAGCAGTTAGTTTGGTGTTTTGGTTTTATGTTGTTCCCATCACTCTGCAAGGAACTGGGAGCATGCAATGCAGAGAAAACAAAGATCTGTGCTCACGGAGATTAACAGCCTTTGTTGCTATACAGAAGAATTCTAAAGTTTGTTCTTACAAACAGCCATAAAATCTCTCTAAAAATTATATATCTTTATGTTGATTTTATTTTCCTTGTGCATAATGAAATAAGTACAATAAATAAAGCAAGAACAAACTGTGCATCAAGGACTCTCCCACAGTGGTGACTGTGGAGATGCTGTGTGTACTCCTGTGATTCCTTATAGTAAGATACAAATTGCACACCTATTAGTCTTATTCAAAAGAAGATTTGTTAATAGTAAACAACTGTCCAGTTCTAAATATTTGAGCTTCCTTCCAACATCTTTATTTCCTCTTTTAAAAACTTTGGGAAATAAGCACTATATTGGAAAGACAGTTCAATAAAGCACAATATAGTAAACTCTCAAAGAGAAAATGAGTCTTAATGTGATGATTCTTTTGTGCTTATTGTTCCATTTGTTATAAATTTGTTAAAGTCATTATTGTTCTGATTCATTTTGATAATTTGACTTCACCAATAAATTATTTGAAATTATATTACATATATTTTTTATTATTAGTTTTGCCTTCAAACTCTTAGCTGGTTTAGATAAATTCATTTGCTTCTTAGGAGGCACAAGATCAAGGATTCATATTGCACATAAAAAATTAATTCTTGGTCCATTATTATTTTCAGCCTCTGTTAATAATGTATTAGATGGGCTTATTGCATAGATATGGATGTATAGATAGGCACACTTTGGGTTAGTCTGGTCAGATGTGATTCTGAGATCATTCTTATTCCAAACCAAATCTAATGTTTATTGGTTTAATGTTTTAAGAAATATGGCTCAGTTCATCAAAGAGGCTTATTCAAAGTGTACTTATCAAAAATGTTGCCTTAGTCAAGACTATATTTCTGATATTGATCAAGTCATCTTCCCCTGGTGCACAAATGATTAATTCACTATTAAATATTATGATATAAGTAAGCCACAGGAAAACTTTTTAAAACTATCATTACTTTCTCCAAAGTACAAGCACAACTGTATAAAAGATACAAAAACCTCATATAAATATTTCATAATATTATGTCTATTTTCACAGTATATTAAACAAATATAATTTTAAGATTTAAAAAATTGCCTATAGGTAATTATATCAAGGGAAAATTTAGTATATTTGCCATATGCAACACTACTCCTAATATTTCTTGCAAGAAAATATTTATCTTTTATCCTAAGTAATAAATCTACAAGTTTTAAAAAATAAAAGCATAAGGAAAATGTAAAATGAAAGCAGAAAAAATACTCCAAAATTTATTTTAACTAAGTGGTATATAAATAAATATTTTACTTTTTGCCCTGAGTTATTTTATAATTTTATCAATCTCAAACACATAATAAAATTATGTTTTCAAGTTTAAATGTTTCTTCTAATCACATCTCAGAATTTTAAAATGTAATCATTTTTAAATGATTGAATTTAAACCATTTATGAAAACTCTCCCTTATTCATATCTAGTCTGCTAAGTGTTGTGGAGAAAAATGTCATAGGTCTATGAAAATTTATACATCTGTATATTCAACAAGGAGCTCTGGTAGCATAGTGCCTAAGGCACCTGACTGCTAACCAGAAGGCTGGCGGTTCAAACCCACCAGCCACTCTTCGGAAGGAAGGTTAGGCAATCCTACTTCCATAGTGATACTGCCTTGGAAACCCAAGGAGGGGTCGCTATGAGTCGGTGCTGACCCGATGGCATATAACAACAACTAACAACAACATATTCAACAATCCTCCATAATATCACAGAAGCATCAAGCCTTCTCTGTTCCCTGTTGAACACTTCTTTCTTCCGTTGAGTCTATTTCAAATACATTTTCCTCTCCTGAAATATCCAAGCCCACTGGAAGTATATTGATTTTACAATTCCTTCAATAAGTTATTTTCCCTCACTTCTAGGAATTCACTCAACAACTGTTTCTTGAGTACTTACAGTATACTAAGTGCTGCTTTAGATGCTGGTTATACTATGGTGGTCAAAGTAAAGTGTACAAGGTCTCTATGCTCATTGAGTTTATCATCTAATATGGCCTTTACAAGTTGAACCCAGATTATGGTCAAGGCCTTATCTCTCACTAAACTCTACCTAGAAATTTACATTCCAGCAATATTAAGGCTTTTATTTCTAGAATATTTAATTTCTGGTCTCTGAACCTCTCCTCCTTGAGTCCAATAGATGATGGAGCAATTCATGACCAAAAGCATGTCCTTCTTAGCAAATTTGCAGAAATTCTTACTGTGGTCTTACCTGCCCTGTTCAGGAAGAGTGGTATCCTGCTGAATCAATCAACTTTCACAGTATTCTCAGCTTTGAGTGTCCTAATTGTCATGGTACTCTAGGACATCTTTATTAGCACAATTGCCAACTGTTTTTCTGATTTTTCAAGGGCACAGGCTTAAGGAAAACAGTAGGCCTCTGTCTCAATATCATTGTTTTGCACAGGGATAAAAGCTTTAATTTCTGGTATTTGGCAAATATAAATGACATTTTAGAAATGCAGGATTATAATTACCAATGAGCCTCTCCCTTGCTTAGGCAGACAATAAATTTATTGAGAACTTTTTGACATTTTTAGAGCCAAGTGGAAGGCTAACATGACCTTCTTCTGTCATTGATCAATGACATAACAATAGTACTAACAAAAACAATAATTTAGCTGTAGTGTTTTTTTTTTCTTTTAGAGAAAATAAATATTTCACAAATAATATGGTTTTACAAATAACATGAAATCTAATTTCTGTCACTTTTTATAGTTATAGACAGGTGTTACTGTAAGTTTATCCCAGGTACATTAAAATTCCAAGTTGACCTAATATACAATTTCAGCAGTGACTACTTACTTATCTTTAGCTATTCATTCAAAATAATTACTCGTTTAAAATTGTGGTAAATGTATATATGCAACAAAACATTTGTCATTTCAACATTTTTTGCATGTAACCATTCAATATCATTCATTATGTTTGTTATATTTTGCAACCATCACTATTTCCATTTCTATCACTCTGTCTAGTATATTCATTAATTGCACCAGACAATAAAAACACGTTAATGAGTATGTGTCTTTGCCTTCACAAAACTTATATTCTAGTGTGAAAGAGAGATTATACACAGTACATAAATTTTAAAAAAACGTACATCCACTGCCATCAAGTTGATTATGACTCAGAGCAACCCTACAGGACAGAGTAGAACTGCCTGATGGGGTTCCAAGACTGTAAATCTTTGCGAAAGCAGACTGCCTCATTTTTCTCCCACAGACAGGCTGGCATGTTTGAACACCTATCATTTGGTTAGTAGCCAAATACCTTAATCACTGCACCACCAGTCCTCCAGTTTTAAAAGATAATGTTTGATAAAATGACAAGTGCTATGAATAGAATACTTTGTTTAGGTGGATAAAGAATAACTGGGGGGGGGGGAAGGATGGTAAAGGAAGATCTCGTTAAGCAGTTGACATTTAAGCAGAGACAGAAATGAATAATGAATAGCAGCCAACAGTTTGAATATCTGTGAAAAACAACTCCAGGTATAGAAAAAGAGAGCTAGTGGAAAGGCCCTGAGGAAACAATGGTTTCAGTCTGTTCAAGGAACAGCAAGGCCAGTGTGGCTACAGAGGGACAGAATTAGAAACAACCTCACCAAGAAAGAGATCATGTGGGAAGGAGGCTCTAAACCATGAAAAGAAATTTGGATTGTATTTAATTAAAATAGGAAGATGTAGACTTTTCAGTGAAAGCGACGTGCTGTAGTTTGTGCTTTAAAGGGTAACTTTGACTGTTCTATAAAAAATGGACTCCTAGGAGGAGAGTGGAAGAGGGTGCCCAATGAGGAGCCTATTTCAGTCATCTGGGCAGTGATGAGAATCCATGATAATAAAACTCTCAACTTCCTTCAAATATAACTTCTCCCAAAAGTAAGCTCAGCAATGAGAGAATGAATGTGTAACTACATTCTCTTGTTCTATCATTCATTCTTCTCCACCCTGGACTAATTGTGGCTTCTGACACATCTAAGACTATAGGGCAGCTATGAAAGCATTAGGTAACTCTGTGAAATATAACATCTGGAGAGTCAACTAACCTCTTGGCCTATTTTACTTCAACCCTTTTAAATACTCTATGAAAATGAGGTTATGTGGGACATAAAACTATTTTGGGGGAATAATTATTTTGTCTTTTATGCACAAAGTGACAGAGCTGTTTGCTTTGCAATGAAAGGGTAGTTGTTATCTAGTATTTTGAAGACTCAACAAAATTGAAAATAAAAGAATCATATTTTAATACTGGTTACACCCAGTAGACACTCATATTTGATATATGAATCTTACAGACGAGAGAGGTAGAAGTGCATTTCCTTTCATCTTTACTGTTCCATACTTGCCCCCATTGCAAACCTATCCAAATGCCCAGTTTTCTTCTACAAGCCTTAAACAAAAGTAGCTGGACAACAGCAAACTGTCAGGAGCTACGGGTGCTACTCTGGTCCCCACCACTTCCTACAACTGGACAGATTGTTTGATATTACTGTTCTGGTTTCCAAGCCAGTATTCTGGAAAAATAAACCCTTATTTCCTCAAAATATAAAACAAGATTGAACACATGAAAGTAATTTATAAAGTGTTCTTAAATATAAGCATACTAAGTTCTTCAGTTTTCGTCACACAGAAGAGTTTTGGACAGAAAGTAGCTATGCCTTTCATATGTCATAAATATGATTATGCTTCATATTTTTTGCCTAGTAAGATATGTAGTTGGCAATTAGTTCTTTATGCCATTCTTGTATCATGAACTTTACTATCATTTCCTTGTAGTTAAGATCTTGGTGATATCATCAATACTCATTAAAGCATTTCAAATGAGACATTTTCATCAAGAAATGGTTGTTTTCAATGTTTCCACAAACATATTGAAAACAACTGTTTTACTCTACCACAAAAAAAGGAATATACTTCTTTACTCCAAAAAGGTGTATGATAAATTTTTTGGTGATTGTTACTTCCTAAAAATGAAAGAAATGACAAGATAAAAGGCTACACAGAAGATTTCAAAGAGCAGCTTGAGAAGACAAAGTCAATTATTATAATGAAATGTGAAAAGACATGGAGTTGGAAACCCAAAAGCGAAGAACACGCTTGACATTTCTCAAGCTGAAAGAACTGAACAGGAAATTTAAGCCTTGAGTTGTAATTTTGAAAGATTCTATGGGCAATATATTGAATGATGCAGGAAACATCAAAAGAAGATGGAAAGAATACACAGACTCACTGTACCAAAAAGAACTGGTTGATGTTCATTCACTTCAGGAAGTGGTGTATGACCAAGAACCAAAGGTATTGAAGGAAGAAGTTGAAGCTGCACTGAGAGAAGTGGTGAAAAACAAGGTTCCACAATTGAGGGGATACCCATTGAGACATTTCAACAAACAGATGCCTCACTAGAGGCACTCACTCGGCTATGCAAAGAGATTTGGAAGACAACTACTGCCCAACTGACTGGAAAAGATCCATATTTGTACCCATTCCAAAGAAAAGTGATCCCACAGAATGTGGAAATTGTAGAACAATATCATTAATATTGCACACAAGCAAAATCTTACTGAATGTAATTCAAAAACAGTTACAGCAGTATATTGACAGAGAACTTCCAGAAATGCAAGCTGGATTCAGAAGAGGATGTGGAATAAGGGATATCATTGCTGATATCAGATGGATCTTGGTTCAAAGCAAAGAATACCAGAAAGATGTTTACTTGTGTTTTATTGACTATGCAAAAGCATTTGATTGTGTGGATCATAACAAATTATGGGTAACATTAAGAAGAACAGGAATTCCAGAACAGTTAATTGTATTCATGAGGAACTTGTACATAGACTAGGAGGCTGTCATTCAAAGATAACAAAGGGACCA
Organism: Orycteropus afer afer; assembly: GCF_000298275.1. NCBI lineage: Eukaryota > Metazoa > Chordata > Mammalia > Tubulidentata > Orycteropodidae > Orycteropus > Orycteropus afer. Next base: position 26,444,615 of record NW_006921595.1, on the reverse strand, counting down.
TGTATAGTTTAAAATCAAGAAGGGAATGTGTCAGGGTTGTATCATTTCACCAAATTTATTCAATCTGTATGCTGAGCAAATAATCCAAGAAGTTGGACTATATGAAGAAGAACATGTCATCAGGATTGGAGGAAGAATCATTAACAACCTGTGTTATGCAGATGACACAATTTCACTTGCTGAAAGTGAGGATGATTTGAAACACTTACTGAGGAAGATTGAAGACTACAGTGTGCAGTATGGATTATACCTCAATATAAAGAAAACAAAAATCCTCACAATAGGACCAATAAGTAGTATCATGATAAATGGAGAAAAAATTGAAGTTGTCAAAGACTTCATATTACTTGGTTCTACAATCAACACCAATGGAAGCAGCAGTCAAGATATCAGACGTCATATAACATTGGGCAAATCTGCTGCAAAGGGCTTCTTTCAAGTGCTGAAGAGCAAAGATGTTTCCTTGAAGACTAAGGTGTGCTTGACACAATCCATATTTTCAATTACCTCATATACATGTGAGAGCTGGACAATGAAAAAGGAAGACCAAAGAAGAGTCAATGCTTTTGAGTTGTGGTGTTGGCAAAGAATGCTAAAGTACCATGGACTGCTAAAAGAACTAACAAATCTGTCTGGAAGAAGTCCAGCTGGAATTCTCCCTGGAAGTGAGAATGGCCAGACTTCTTCTCACCTACTTTGGTCTTGTAAGAAGGGACTATTCCCTGGAGAAGGATATTATGCTTGGCAAAGTGGTGGGACAATGAAGAAGGAAAGGCCCTCAACGAGATGGATCGACACAGTGGCTGCAATGATGGGCTCAGGTACAGCAAAGATCATTGGGCTGACACAGGACTGGGCAGTGTTTCATTCTGCTGTACATGAGGTCACTATGAGTCAGAGATGACTTGACGGCACCTAGCAACAACTACTTCCCCAAAATGTTCAAGTCCCGTGGTTTTATTATCTGATGATGTTAAATTTAATGGACATTTCAGGGAATGAAGTTGTCAAAGACTTCATATTACTTGGTTCTACAATCAACACCAATGGAAGCAGCAGATATCAGACGTCATGTAACGTTGGGCAAAGTGCACAACTGCAAAGTGGCATTTTAATTGTATATATATTTTAGTGTAGTTATGTAGTGTTTCCTATTAGAAATTTTGGTGGGTCTGTTTAATTTAGGTTAATATGCTAAGTTTTATCTAAGAACCCCTTTGAAGATCTCTGAACCATGGTTTAAACCACTGATCTAGAGGATTTTAATGGGTGTTTCATTTTCTTCCTTTCTTTTTCAAATTTTGTTTGTGTTTATTTGGTCTTCTTTCTTCAATTGTCTTTAGTCTTCTTAAAACTATGTAGAAATAATTTGAAATCTGAAAAGTCAGAGAGAGCAGAATTTTCATCTGATATGAAGGTGTTTACACAACAGCTCTAAAGACCTGTTGCCATAGAGTTGATTCTGACTCATAGAAACCCTATAGGGCAGAATAGAACTGCCTCATAGAGTGCCCAAGCCTGTAAGTTTTACAGAAACACAGTACAAGCTCTTTCTCCTACAGAGTGGCTGGTGGATTCCAACCATCCACTTTTCAAACCACTGACTTTTCAGACCTCAGAACTTTCACTGAGCTGCTTAACCACTGCACCACCAAGGCTCCTAACTCTAAGGAGGCTAAAGAGACTTCAAGAAATGAATCACAAAGTTGACATACTCAATTTGTTTAAAAAGTTACTGAACTATAGCATCTAAAAGTAATATTTATTATTGTCTAAATATTTATACGTATTATTGTTTTCAAAGAAGATGACGTGTAAACCTACAGCCATGTTGTTATGTAAGATATTATTTTTAAGAGTATTTTTTTTCTCACTCTAAGCCTCCATTCCCTTCCAATTCTATGGAATCTACTTATTTTCCCACACCAACTGGTAAAGAGACTGAATTTATTGATCCAAAATAGTTTAACAATTTTCTGTTAACTTTGGTTCCATAACTGATTTAGTAGCTAGGAAAATATTATTTCTAGATTTTAAAGGTATTTCCAAATTCATATAATAAGAAGAAACAAAGAAATAAAGATTTATTAGTTTTGTTTTTAAGGAACCCTGGTGGCACAATGATTAAGCACTTAGCTTCTAACTGAAAGGTCATTGGCTTGAACCCACTCAACAACTCCTGAGGAGAAAAACCTTGGTGATGTGCTCCCATAAAGATTACACCCTAGGAGAAACCCTGTGGAGTAGTTCGCCTCTGACACATAGGATAACTTTGAGTCAGCATCTATGAGACTCCACACAATAACAGTGTAGTCTTTACAAGCAGTGGTTTAACTGATGCCTAAACTATGCATTTTTCATTACTGATTTCATGTTCTCATTAACACAAATAACAATAAATACTATTTTTTCCTGAAGATTTAAACAATTAAAATGTGTATAAAATCATAACCCTGTTTTCCTTTTTAAAACAGTATCCCCACTATAGAATTACCAAACAAAATCAAACTCACTGCCATTGAGTAGATTCTGACTCATAGTGACACCCATTGTGTTTCCAAGGCTGCAAATCTTTATGGAAGCAGACTGTCTGATCTTTCTTCCATGGAATAGGTGGTGGGTTCAAGCCACCAACTTTTTCGTTAACAGCCAAATGTTTTAACCACTACACTACTAGAGCTCTTCCTAAAGAGGTAATGTCAGTACTTTTTAGTGCATTCTTCCAGTCACCTTTTATACATTTTTGTTCACACATACAATATACTCCTTGAGTTTCTGAGGCAGTATCTCTGAGGAAGTAGATTGCCCAGTCTTCCTTCTGAGGAGCAGCTGGTGGGTTTGAACTGCCAGCCTCTGGTTAGCAGTCAAATGCCTTAGGCACTACACCTCCAGAATACACACACACACACACACACACACACACACACACATATAGTTTTGTGATAAATCTTCTTTTCATTAAACACTAAGTATAGGAAATGATTTCATGTCATTACATAGGTAGGTCAATTTCTTTCTTTCCTTTTTTTTAACTGATGCCTGTTGTTGTTGTTGCTAAGTCTTGTCAGTTCTGATTCATAGAGACCCTAGGTGCAACAGAACAAAACACCAGCCAGTTCTGTGCCATCTTCACATGCTTGAGCCCATTGCCTTTCCCTTTTTCACTGACCCTCTATTTTACCAAGCATAAAATCCTTCTCCAGGGACTGGTCCCTGACAACATGACCAAAGTAGGAAAGATGAAGTCTGGTCACTCTCACTTCTAAGCAGCATTACAGCTGTACTTCTCCAAGACAGATATGTTCTTTTCTTTGGCAGCCAATGGTAGATTCAATGTTCCTTGCCAACACTACAGTTCAAAGGCATCAATTTTGTCCAGCTATCACATGCATGGGCTCTCTGGTGGTGTAGCGCCTAAAACAATTGACTGCTAACCAGAAGCCTGGCAGTTCAAACATACCAGTCACTCCTTCAAAGGAAGATTGGGAAATCTATTTCCGTGGAGACACTGCCTTGGAAACCCAAGGAGGGGTCGTTACGGGTCAGATCGACTCGATGGCAGTGAATTTGGTTTGATTTTGGATTATCACATGAGTATGAGGCTATTGAAAATACTATGAGGCTTGAGAAGGGCATACCTTAGTCTTCAAAGTGGTATCTTTGCTCTTAAATGCTTTAGAGAGGTCTTTCGCACCAGATTTGTCCAATGCAATATGTTATCTGATTTCTTATCTGCTCTATCTGTGGGCACTGACGGTAGATCCCAGTGAAAGGAAATCGTTGACAACTTCAATCTTTTCTCAATTTATCATGATATTGCTTTTTGGTCCAGTTGTGAGGATTTTTGTTTTCTTTATGTTGAAGTGTAATCCCTAGTGGAGGCTGTCGTCTTTGATCTTCGTCAGTAAGTGTTTGAAGTCTTCTCCGCTTTCATCAAGCATGGTTGTATCATCTGCATATCACAGATTGTTAATGAGTCTTCCTGCAATCTTAATTTAGTCTACTTCTTCATATAATCCATATTTTTTTATTATTTGCTCAGCAGACAGATTTAATAAGTATAGTGAAGTAGTACAACCCTAACACACGTCTTTCCTGGTTTTAAACCACAGTATCCTCTTTTTCTGTTCAAACACCTGCCTCTTGGTATATGTATAGGTTCCTCATGAGAAAATTAAGTGTTGTGGAATTCCCATTCTTCACAATGTTATGATACATGCAGTTGAATGCCTTTTCATAGCCAATAAAACATGGGTAAACATCTTTCTGGAATGACTGATGCATAGATTTCTATAATACAGACTTGTAATAATTTATTTTACAAATCTTTCATTGATGACTCATTAGATTTATTTCTATTTCTCTTATTTTAAAGGAAAATTTGCATGAAAAACCTCGTAAATTCATTTTTTAGTATTAAGAAGACATCTCTAACAGTAGAATTTATCAATCAAAAGGATTTATATTTAAATGTTAGAAAATTCAATCAAAAATATTTACAAAAGCATTTCACCACTTCTTAGTTTCCTATGCATGAAAACGCTTATTTCTCAGAATAGTTCTTATTTATTTGTTTTGAATATTTTATTCTGCTTTAGGTGGAAGTTTACACAGCACATTAGATGCCCATTTAACAATTCATGTACAGATTTCTCAGTGACATTGGTTGCTAATCCTGCAATGTGGCATCACTCGCCTCATTTCCACCTGCCTTCTGTTTCCACGGTTCCTTTTCCCTGTCTTCCTTCCCTTTAGGTAAATGTTTCCCATTTGGTCTCTTATTATAGTTGACTCTTTGAAGGAGCATGTTTTTCATGGGTGTTATTGTTTGTTTCATAGGCCAGTGTGTTATTTGTGTGAAAGTTGGCATCTGGGAGTGGGTCAGTTCTAGATTAAAAGAGTGCCTTTAAGCAATAATACCAGAGTTTCCTACACACAATATCAGTCCAGTAATCTGGTTGTTTTTATGAATTTCAGTTTTGTCCTGGACTTTTATCCCATTCTAACTGGGACCTTCCATCATGTGCATGATGAGAGCGCTTGATAATGCTACTTGGGCACCATCTAATTCTTCTGGTTTCAGGCTGGAGGAAGCTTTGATTTGTGTGGGCTAGTCCTGTGTACTAATTGTTTCTTTTATTCTTTGGTTTCCTTCAATCTCCTTTCATTCAGATGGAAGGAGATAAATAGCTGTATCGTAGATGGCTGCTTGAAAACTTTTAAGATACTAGATGATAACAAGCTAGAATGTAGAACATTATCTTTATGAACTATGTTATGTCAATTGATCTAAATGTTCCCTGAGATTATGGTCTTGAGCTTTCCAATCCAGTTTTATATCCATAGTATAAGACATTTTATAGACTCATCTTTATTCTTTATTGTTGTGTAATAGTCCATTGTATGTACATACCACATTTTTTTTATCCATCCATTGATGGACAGTTTGTTTTCATTTGCTGTGATTGTGAATAATGGTTCAATGAATATGAGTGTGTATATGTCTATTTATGTCACTGTTCTCATTTCTCTAGGATAAATACCTAATGGTGAGATTGCTAAATCATATGGCATTTCTATTTCTTGTTTTTTGAGGAAGCTCCATACCATTTTCCATAGTGTTGTATCATTTTTACCATCCTACCAGCAATGTTTAAGAATTCCAGTTGCCCCACAACCTCAACAGCATTTGTTCTTGGTTTGTTTCTTGGATCAGTGCCATATTTGCATATTTGCAGGGATGAGGTAGTATCTCATTGTAGTTTAGATTTGCATCTTTCTAATCACTAATGATCACGAACATCTCTTCATAAGTTCGTCAGTCACCTGAATGCCCTCTTTGGTGAAGTGTCTGTTCATGTCCTTTGTACATTTTTCATTGAATTTTTTGTGTTTTTGTTGTTGAGGTATTGACATTTTCCTTCCATTTTAGAGATAAGACTCTTGTCAGATGTGTTGTTGCCAAAAATTGTCCCCCAGTGTGTAGATTCTTTTTTATTCTTTTGATAAAGTTTTTTGATGAGTTTAAGTACATAAATTTTAGGTGGTATTAGTTGTCTATTTGGTAGTCTTTTGATGAGTTTAAGCACTTAATTTTTAGGTGGTATCTGTTGTCTATTTTATCTACTGTCATTTGTGCATTTTCAGTTATGTCTTATTCTCTATTTATGCCATAAAAATTAGGACTCCCAGCTTTATCCCTATACCTTCTTCCAGGAACTTTAGAGTTTTAGGCTTTACATTTTGTCTTTGATCCATTTTGAGATAGTTTTTATGTATTAACTGAGGTAGGGATCCTGTTTTCATTTTTCTGCCAATAGATATGCAGTATTGCTGGCACCATTTGCTAAAGGGACTATCTCTTCCCCCACTGAATGGATTTTAACACTTTGTCAAAGATTAGCTATCCATAGCTGGATAAATTTACTTCTAGTTCTCAACTCTGTTCCATTGGTCTATGTGTCTGTTGTATTAGTACCAGGGTGTTTTGATGACTGTGGCTGCGTAGTAAGTTCTGAAATAGGGAAGTGTGAGGCCTCCTACTTTGTTCTTCAATAAGGTTTAAACTATTCAGGACCTCTTTCCTTTCTATATAAACGTGGAGATTAGTTTGTTCATTTTGTTAAAGAATGTTTGGGAATTTGATTTGGGATTGTGTTATATCTATAGATTGCTTTGGGTGATATTGACATTGTTACAACGTTGAGTCTTTTATTCCACGAGCATGACATGTTTTTCACTTACGTAGATCTTTTTTTAGTTTCTTGCAGTAGTGTTTTGTACTATTTGTATAAGTCTTTCACATATTTGGTTAGATTTATTTTTAGGTATTTTTTTTTCTTTTGAGGGCTATTGTAAATAGTATTGTGTTATTTATTTATTTATTTATTTATTTTGGAATTCTCCTTTCTAGTATAGAGAAATCCAACTGATTTTGTATGTTGGTCATGTACCCAGCCACCTTGCTGAACCCTATCAGTTCTAGCAATTTCTGTGTCTGTGTGTGGGGGGGTAAACTCTGGGATTTTCTATATATTGGATCAAGTTCTCTGCGAATAGGGATAGTTTGCTTCTTTCTTACCAATTTGGATGCCTTTATTTCCCTTTTCTGACTTATTGATCTGGCTAATATTTCCTGTACAATGTTGAATGAGCTGTGGAAATGGGCATATTTATCTCTTTCCCATTCTCAAGGGGAATTTTTTTTATCTTTCTGTTGAGAATAATGTTGACTGTTGGTTTTGTATATATCCCCTCAGTTATGTTGAGAAATTTCCTTTCTGTTCCTATTTTCCTGAGAATTTTTATCAGGAGAAGGTGTTGGATTTTGTCAAATGGCTTTTTTGTATCTATTTTATGTCGCCATTTACATCCATTGATTTTCTAATGTTGAATCACCCTTGAATCCCTTTATGAACCCCACCTTGTGAATTGTAGTATGTTACTTTTTTTATATACTATTATATTCTGTTGGCTAGAATTTTGCTGAGAATTTTTGCATGTATATTCATGAGGAATCTCAGTCTGTAAATTTATTTTCCTTTTTTTTTTTAATCTTTTTGCCTGGCTTTGGTATTACGATTATGCTGGCTTCATACAATGAATTCAGGAGTATTTCTTCCTTTGCTATGTTCTGGACTACTTTGAGTAGAATTGATGGCAGGTCTTCTCTGAGTGTTTGGTACAATTCTGCAGTGAATCCATCTGGACTGGGGTTTTTTTGTTGGGAGTATTTTATTATTATTTATTATTTATTTTTTTAATGACATCTTCAATTTCTTCTTTGTTAAGGGTCTGTGTAGGTATCTACCTCTGTTTGTGTCAGTTTAGATATCTAGTGTTTTCAGAAATTTGTCCACTTCTAGATTTTCAAATTTGTTATAGTATAATTGTTCATAGAATTCCTTTATGATCCTCTTCATCTCAGTTGCTTCTGTTGTAATGTTGCCCATTTCATTTCTTATTTTGATTACTTGTGTCTTCTCATTTTTTTCTTTGTAAATTTGGCCAGTGGTTTGCCAATTTTTATTGATCCTCTCAAAAAATTAATTTTTATTTTTGTTGGTTCTTTCTATTGTTTTTCTGTATTCAGTTTAATTTATTTCTGCTCTGTTCTTTATTATTTTCTTTTTTCTGGTGGCTATGGACTACTCTTGCAATTTCTCTTCTATTAGTTCAAGTTTTCAAATTAAGTTATTGATTTTGGACCTTTCTTTTTTTTTTTTTTTTGTGTGTATTTATTGCTGTAAATTTTCCTCTAAGCACTGCTTTTGCTGTATCCCTGGAGTTTTGATATGTTGTGTCTTCATGTTCATTTGATTCTAAGAATTTTTAAATTGCATTTTAATTTTTTTCTATGACCCAGTAGTTCTTAAGTAAAGTGTTATTCATTTCTATTTATTTAATTTTTTCCTTATACTTTCTCTTGATGATTACTAGTTTTATAGAGTTATGGTCAGAGAAGATGCTTCATATTATATCAGTGTTTTTTTTTTTTTTTAATTTATCGAGGATTGGTTTGTGACTTAGAATATGGTCTATTATGGAGAATGATACATGGCATTGGAGAAGAATGGTGTGCTCTGTATATGTCTATGAGATCAAGTTTTTTATTGTTATTTAGATCTTCTGTGTTTTTATTGAGCTCCTTTCTAGTTCTTCTGTCCATCGTCAAAAGCAGTGTGTTAAAGTCTCTACTATTACTGTAAAACTGTCTGTCTTTTCAATTCTGTTATAGAATGTTTTATGTATTTTGGAGCACTGTCATTGACTGCATAAATATTTATTATTGTTATGTCTTCTTGTTGGATTGACCTTTTAATATTTATACAATGTTCTTCATTGCCTCTTGTAATAGATTTTGGCTTAAAATCTATTTTATCTGAGATTATTATGGCTACTTCTGCACTCTTTGGATACTGTTTACTTTTTTATTTTTCCTCATCATTTGTTTTTTAACTTACATCTTTATGTTCAATGTGTGTCTCCTATAGGCAACATATTGCTGAGTCATGTTTTTTTAATCCATTCTGCAACTCACTGTCTCTTGACTGGTGTATTTCTTCCATTTACTTTCAGCATGATTAGTGATAGGTATGGATTCATTGATGTCATTTTGTTATACTTTCTTGAGGGTGTTAATTGTTTCTTTGATCTTGATTTTCTGTACTAAACTCTTTTTGCAAATGGATTTTCTTTTACTATCTATTTTTATTCCCTACATTCTTGCTAACACACATAAAATACATTTCTTAAACTTTTTGACAATCTCCTAGGCAAAATAATAATTCAGTGCTTTTAAATGTATTTGATTCTTATTGAGGTTGAGCATACTTTAATGTGTTGAGTATAATTTTATGTGTTTCCTAGCAACATTCACTTAATCTACCTTGTTATACTTGGCTCATTTTTTCTATAGGGTTGTCTTTTTAAATTATGTTTAAGAGGTCTTTAAGTATTCCATTCACTAATTCTTAGTCCCACTTCTTTTACCTCAACATTTCAATTGACTTTTATTTTTTAATGGTAAATTTTTGTTTTGAAGTTGTTTTGTTTCTTTTGTTTTTATAATGATGAGCTTGCTAAATTTTTTCCAGTTTGAAATTATCTTTTCCACTATAAAAGCAAGAACAAAGAAAAAAAACCTCCCATATTTTCTTCTGCTATTTTAAAAAATTATTATAAATAGTTTTAAACTTTTTAAGTAATTGATACTAATCATTGTATATGAGATACTGTTGGCTGTTTCTGTAGATGACAATATTTCCATTGGCCAATTATCTGATAATCTATTTATTTCCTCTGAACTACAGTTTCAAATTTACCAAAAATTAAACTCTATGTACAGAGAAAATGTAATTCCTAAGGTGTTTGCTAATTCTTGATCTGATATTTTACCTGTATCTAAAATACACATTTTAATTGTTATTTCTATATAATATTCAATATATTCTGATATTTCATAGATTAAACAATTTTTTATTTACAAAATTATATTTCTACATTATTGTACACTTTCTCCTATCAAATTTATCATTATGTTTTCAATTTCTAAAAAAAATTCTTTGTTCTTGTTTTAGTGAAAGTCTTGCATGTTTCTTCTTGGGTTAATATCTAGAAATTTTATCATTTTTATTGTTATTGTAAATTAGATAGCTTTTCCATTATTTATTTATTTATTTATTTTGGCTGATTATCACTAGCATATTGAAAAGCTATTGGTTTGGGTATATTATTTTTGTATATAGCTATGTTATTGAATCACTTCAATAGTTTTAATTAGTAGCTGAGGGCTTTAACCACTGCATCACAAGGACTACTTTTTAAAAATGTTAGAGTTGATTGTTATAGAGCTGATTAATTGTTTGTAAAATGATAATATTTTGCCTTTCCAATATCTCTCTTATTTTATTAATGATTGCAAGGCTCTCTTGTATGAAGTACTATTAGTACTGGCAGTCTTAATTATATATGATATTTAATAGGAATGATTTTAATATTTTTTCATTTAATATGATATCTAGTCTATGTGTGATGTTATTGTTGTTAGTTACTGCCCAGTAGGTTCCAACTTATGACACCCTTATGTATAACAGAACAAAATATCATCCAGTGCTGTGACTGATGCTCTTTATTCAGGTAAGAAATTTTATGAGTTCTAGTTTACTGAGGCCTTTTATTTTTATTAATAATCTTGAATTTAGTAAATGTCTCTTTAACTATTAAAATCATTATATTATTTTTCTCCTTGAATCTTCTAATTTAATTAATTATACCATTATGTATCCTGATGTTGTGCTATAATTAAATTACACATGTGACACTGGTGTTATTCTGTTCATGTAAATAATATTATTATTTTTATGTACCACTGATCTTAGTAATACTTAATTACAATTTTGCTTTTGTGTATAGTTTAGGTGGAAACTAATGGGTATGCAATTATGTTGTTATTTTTATTTTTTAAATCGGGTTTCTGCTAGCCTAAACCTGTCACCTTTTTCCATAGAGTGTATGTTTACACATAATTATTTATAATTATATTGCATATAATTATTTATTAAGCTTTAATAGTATTTTACTGTGTTTTTGGTAGAAGTTTACACAGCAGATTAGATTCCTGTGCAACAATTTCTACTAAAATTGTTCAGTGACATTTGTTACAGTCTTCATAAAGTGTGTACATCTTCATTATAGTTATTCTGGTTCAGTTTCCAATAATCTATTTTCCCTGCCCTCTTCCTACTCATATTTGTTTTTAAGGTAATTGTTGACCATTTGGTCTCATGTAGATGATTTTTTAAAGAAACACACTTCCTACAGTTGATATTCTTTATTGTTGTGAGCCAGTCTGTTGTTCAGCTAAAGAGTGACCTCAAAGAATAATTTTAATTCAAGATTTAAATAGTATATTAGAGCAATAATCTGGAGGAGATCTCCAGTTTCAGCTTGTCCAGTAAGTCTGGATTTCTTAAGAATTTGAAGCTCTGTTCCACATTTTTCTCCCACTCTACCATGGTCTTTCTACTGTGATCCTGATTGAAACAGTCAGTGGTTTTACCTATGCATTATCTATTTCTTCTGATATCAGGATAGATAAGAGCATAGAATATTAGTACTAATGTAGAATATTAGTCCTATAGACGAGTTTCTTTTTGGTCTCTTTTGCTCAGGACAAGCAGAGACCAATAGTTGTATATTAGATGCTTGCTCACAAGCTTTTAAGACCACAGACACTACTTACCCAACTAATATGTAAAACATAAGTTCTATGAACTATAGTATGTCAATTAATTTAATTTTTCCATGAGACTGTAGTCTTAAAACTTTAAACCCAGAAAACTATTCCCACAAGTTGTTTATTTATGTCTGAGAGGTATGTGTAACTGTGTCCTGTATGTACTTTACTAAATATATGAATATATATGTATGCACACATATACCTGGATATACATATACACATGCATACACTACATACATATGTACTCATATATATATATTGTTGTTGTTGTTGTTGTTTGCCGTCGAGTCGGCCCCGACTCATAGCGACCCCTCCTTGGGTTTCCGAGGCAGTATCACTACGGAAGTAGGATTGC
>NW_006921595.1:26423735-26432420 GCF_000298275.1 Orycteropus afer afer | reverse complement strand
GCCTTCTGGTTAGCAGTCAAGTGCCTTAGCTATATATATGTACCTACACACACATATGCTTTCACACATTCATACATACCCAGACAGATTTTTTTTTTAATTGTTGTTGCAAAATTATGTATGTCATACATAACTTTGCAGCAGCAACAACAATTAAAAAAATCTGTCTGGGTACACATGAATGTATATAGGCATATATGTGTGTAGGTATATATATGTGTATATATATGTGTGTACATAGGTCTATGCATGTGTATATACATATAACATTGTATCCATGGTCAAAAAGAACATCTCAAGATCTTTCCTGAAGTACAGTGCCATCAGTGATAGGATAATATCAACATGCCTACAAGGAAAACCAGTTAATAATACTATTATTCAAATTTATGTACCAACTACTAAAACCAAAGATGAAGACTTTGAAGACTTTTATCAGTTTTTGCAGTTTGTAATTGACCAAACATGCAATCAAGAGACATTGATAATTATTGCTGCTTGGATGTGAAAGTTGAAAACAAAGAAGCATCAGTATTTGGAAAACATAGCCTTGGTAATAGAAATGACACTGGCGATCTCAACATAGAATTTTGCAAGATTAATGACTTACTTACTCATTGCAAATATCTTTTTTTACAACATAAATGGTGGCTATAGATATGGGTCTCATCAGATGGAACACACAGAAATGAAAGTGAATACATCTGTGGAAATGGATGATGGGGAAACTCAATATCATCAGTTAAAACAAGGGCAGGCTCTAACTGTGGGACAGACCATCAATTGCTCCTATGAAAGTTAAAGTTGAAGCTAAAGAAAATTAAAATAGTTTCATGAGAACCAAAATACAATCTTGATTATACCCCACCTGAATTTATAGACCATCTGAAGAATAGATTTGATACATTAAAGCCCAGTGAACAAAGACCACACAAATTGGGGGATAGCATCTAGAACATCATACATGAAGAAAGCAAATGATCATTAACAAGACAGGAAAGAGGTGAGAAGATCAAGTGAGGGTAGGTGAAAAGGAATATACTCAAGATCAAGGATAGATTTGGCTGAAGATAATCTTACATCTGCATTTGTGGTACAAAATTAGCCATATACATTATAGAAGCAACAGAAAACAGAGTTAGAGTCTCTTCTCAGAGACAATCAAACACCTTGAGAGAGAGAATCACTGGACCTTTGGACTTGGGACCATAGTCTAAGGGCACATCATGTTTAATTGGCACAACATAGTACATAAAATCTTGTTCTACAACCTCCTTTGGTGAGTAGTGACTGGGTCTTAAAAGCTTTTGAGTGGCCATCTAAGATGCAATTATTGGTTTTCTCTAATCTGAATCAAAGAAGAATGAAGAAAATCAAAGACATCTGGAAGCAACTAGTCCAAGGATAAGATGGATTACAAAGACCTCAGCCTTCATGACTCTGAGACAAGATGATGCCCAGCTACCAATTCCAACCACTCAGAAAGGGGTCAAAAGTGGAGATGCTGAAAAAAACAAAGATGAATGGAATCAATTAGTCCATGGGACTGGTATACCATGTGATCCTCAGCCTATAAAACTATGAGACTAGAAGAACCAGATGATGCCTGGCTACTAATGTCAACCACTCAGAGCTGAATCTATGTAGGAGATCCTGCATACGGTGAGAGAACAATGGGGAATAAAATACAAAATCATTAAAAAAAAAAAAAGGACAATATTTGTTGGTCCAATAGAGCCTGGTAGAACAACTGAGATTATGGCCCTTAGCTGCCCTTCTGGTCTGGAATTGAACCCACGCCTGTGGCTTCCACCCACACAAAAGACAAGCATATGAGCTGAACATTTACATTAGATAGATACACTCTGTGGAGATATCAGTCATGGAAGAACAGAAGGGCTGTGTATGCACAGGGAGACAGCTCAAAGAGCAGGAGTGCATGGGAGGGAAGGGAACATGGAAGAGGTAACTATGCAGAGAAAGTAGGAAGGGAGCTGTTATATTGTGGGAGATTACAGTCAATGTCATGAGACAAAGTATATGTGAATTTCTGTATGGAAAATGAATTTGCTCTGTAAACATTCACCCAAATCATAATAAAATTAAAAAAAAAAAAAAAAAAACCCTGGAGATCCTGGGTAGAGTGGGAGGGAGAATGTGGAACAAAATTCAAAAACACACAAATGACCAGAATCATTGGTCAGATAGAGTCTGGTGGAACCCCTGAGACTAAGGCCTCAGGTTACCCTTCAGGCCTAGACATGGGCTCGCTCCCATGTATTCACTCTCAGCCCAACAGTAGAAAGATTTACATGCAGAACACCTATCCCAGGGCCATGCACTCACCTATTCTAAAGAAATGCGCCACTTAGAACAATCAACCATGAGACACCAGAGGGGCAGCATTCACATAAGAGAGAGCTGGACAGACAAGAATGCATAGTTAAGAAAGGCACAGGGAGGAGGTTTTCAAAGGGATGGGAGGAGAAGAGAGTTTTTCATGGTTGGGGATGGTAATTGAACCATGGAAATCAAATGTCCATGAACTGTTGAATGTAAAACAAATTTCCTTTGTAAATTTGCACCCAAAGAACAATAAAATTAAAAAAGAAAAAAAAAGACAGGAAAGAAAGAAAAGACCAAAATATATGTCTTGCTCTTGAATGTAGAGTAGGTAATATGAGAAATGATGGAATAAAAGAACTGAACAGAAGATTTCAAAGGGCAGCTTCAGAAGACAAAGTATTATAATGAAATGTACAAGACCTGAAGTTGGAAAACCAAAAGGGAAGAACACACTCAGCATTTCTAAAGCTGAAAGAACTGAAGAAAAAATTCAAGCCTTAGCCTCAATTGCAATATTGAATGATTCTCTGGGAAAAATACTGAATGATACAGGAAGCATCTAAAGAAGATGGAAGGAATGCATAGAGTCACTGTATCAAAAAGAATCAGTTGATGTCTAACTATTTCAAGAGGTCACATATGATCCAAAACCAACAGTATTGAAAGCAGAAGTCCAAGAAACACTGAAGGCATTTGTGAAAAACAAGGCTCCAGGAATTGATGGAATACCCACTGAAATGTTTCAACAAAGGGATCCAATTCTAGAGGCACTTATTCTTCTATGACAAGAAAATTGGAAGACAGCTACCTGGCCAACTGATTGGGAGGGATCCATATTTGTGTCCATTCCAAAGAAAGGTGATCTAATAGAATGTGGAAATTGTTCAACGATATAATTAATATCACACACAACTAAAATCTTGCTGAAGATAATTCAAAAATGGTTGCAGCAGTATATTGACAGAGGACATCCAGAAATGCAAGCTGGATTCAGAAGAGGTCGTGGAACAAGGGGTATCATTGTTGATGTCAGATGGATCTTAGCTGAAAGTAAAGAATACCAGAAAGATGTCTACCTGTCTTTTATTCACTATGCAAAGGCATTCAACTGTGTGGAACATAACAAATTATGGATTGTATTTCAAAGCATGGGAATTCTGGAACGCTTAAATGTTCTCATGAAGAACCTATGCATAGACCAAGAGAGTATCATTAAAACAGAACAAGGGGATAGTGAATGGTTTAAAATCAGGAAGAGTGTGTGTCAGGGTTGTAAGCTTTCACCATAGTTATTTAATTTGTATGCTGAACAAATAATCCAAGATGCTAGTTGTTGTTGTTGTTGTTATGTGCCATCGAGTCGGCCCCAACTCATAGCGACCCCTCCTTGGGTTTCCGAGGCAGTATCACTACAGAAGTAGGATTGCCCAACCTTCCTTCCGAGGAGTGGCTGGTGGGTTTGAACCGCCAGCTGTCTGGTTAGCAGGCAAGTGTCTTAGCCACTATGCTACCAGAGCTCCCAAGATGCTAGACTATAAGAAAAAAAAAAAAAAATGTGGCATCAAGATTGGAGGAAGACTCATTAACAACCTGAGATATGCATGTGACAAAACCTTGCTTGATGAAAGCGAGGATAACTTGAAACACTTACAAATGATGATTGAAGACCACAGTCTTCACCATAAAGAAAACAAAAATTCTCACAACTGGACCAATAAGCAACATCATGATAAATGGATAAATGATTGAAGTTGTCAGGGATTTCATTTTACTTGAATCCACAATCAACACTCATGGAAGTACTAGTCAAGAAATCAGATGACGTATTGCACTGGCAAATCTACTACAAAACACCTCTTTATAAGGTTGAAGAGCAAAGATGTGACTTTGAAGACTGAGGTGTGCCTAAACCAAGCCATGGTATTTTCAGTCATTTCATATGCATGTGAATGCTAGACAATGAATAAGGAAGGTTAAAGAAAAATTGATGCCTTTTAATTGTGGTATTGGCAAAGAATGCTGAAATATCATAGATTCCCAAAATGAATAAATGTGTCCAGAAAAGATGCAATCGGAATGCTCCTTGGAAGAGTTAAATGGCCAGATTCCTACTCACCTACTTCGGTCGTGTTGTCAGAAGGAATAATTCCCTGGAGAATGATATCATGCTTGGTAAAGTAGAGGGTCAGCAAAGATGGAGAAGACCCTCTGTGAGACGGATTCACAGAGTGGCTGCAATGATGAGCTCAAGCATAGAAATGACTGAGAGGATGGTGCAGGACAAGTCAGTGTTTCATTCTGTTGTACTTGGGTTTGCTGTGAGTGGGAGCTGACTCAACTGCATCTAACCACAACACGATCTACAGAGAGATTCCCTCCTCTTTATCTGTGTATCCCTGGTAGCCACCAATAAATGTTAAACCAAAAAAACACTCCTATACTTGTCTTTATATATAAGTGAGATCATATAACAGTTTCCATTTGTCATTGAGTGATTTCATTCAGCATAATGTCTTCCAGACTCCTCTGTGTTAACAGATTTTAAATGACTGACTCATCATTCTTTTTGAATTTTTTTTTACATTCATCCATTGATGGGATTTTGGTTGTTTCCATCTCTTTGCCATTGTGAACAGTGCTGCAATGAACATGGATGTGCATATGTGTATTTGTTTCTCTGCTGTTAGATACCTAGACTGTATAGCAAGAAGTGGGAAGAATTTATTTTCAATTCCTTGAAACCCTGTGAGATTGTTTTCCTTTAAGATTTTATTTTATATTACTTATTCTGCGGTTACTACTCCATCTAAGTTATTGTTGTTGTTATTGTTATTATTATTATTATTTTCTTTTCCTAAGACAGGGAGCTCTGGTAGCATAGTGCCTAAGGCACTTGACTGCTAACCAGAAGGCTGGCAGTTCAAACCCACCAGCCACTCCTCGGAAGGAAAATGGGGCAATCTACTTCCATAGCGATACTGCCTCCGAAACCCAAGGAGGGGTTTCTATAAGTTGGGTCCAACTCGATGGCACACAACAACAACAACAAAAGAAAATTTAGGTTAATTACTATCTTGCAAACTAATGAATCTCATAATTTAAGTTCTTAAATATCTAGCATAAATATATAATTTCCTTATAATCGTTTAAGCATCTTCCCTAATTATAGTTGTCTACCCTTACTTGCTTATCACTGATCTGTATTTTTTAATTACAATTTTAAGAGATTGATTACTTAATTCATCTTAAACATGTACCCTTTATTTATAATTTCATTTTTTCTAATTTTTCTGGATTTGTTTTATTATTTTCCACTTTGTACTGTATGCTTAGGTAATTTATTTCCCACCTTTATTGTATGTACTTTTTCAAATGTACTTCAAACTATAAATTTTGATTACATATCTGTGTTTTTCATAATTTTAAAATATAGTGTACTCAGATTTTTCTAAGTTGCTTATGCTTTCAATTTTGAAATTATCTTAAATCTGTTTATAAATATGCTTTACAGTCTTCAGGTAGACAGTTTTAACTTTTATTTTCTTCTTGGTACCTTTCTTGGGAAATTGTGGTATGTATGTCTATGACAAAAGAGCTCTGGTGATGTACTGATTAAGGCATTTGGCTGTTAACCAGAAGGTTGGTGGTTCAAACCCATCAGCTGCTCTACAGAAGAAAGACAAGGAGCTCTACTTCCATCAAGATTAACAGCCTTGGAAACCCAGTGAGGGCCGCTATGAGTCAAAATCAACTCAATGGCAATGAGTTTGGTTTTATATACATAACAAAACATTTACTATTGAAACATTTTTCACATGTACAATTCAGTACTATTAATTATGTTCATCGTATTATGCAGTTTTCACCACTATCCATTGTTTGTAAGATTTTTTAAATAAAATTTTGATCGAATAATTTAGTTTTGCTTTTCTGATGTGTTTTTTAATCCATTGAAATTTGTATATGCTTTTATAATGCATGTCCAGTTTTAATTATTATTTAATTTCTCTTTGAGAAATGTATGCTCTGATAGATATAAAATTTTGTATCTTTCTCTCTCTTCATATACACACATACACCTCATCATATAAACAACCACACATATTATTAAATCAAGCTTATCAATTGTTGTTGTTGTTGTTATGTGCTGTCGAGTAGGACCCAACTCATAGTGACCCCTCCTTGAGTTGCCGAGGCAGTACCACCATGGAAATAGATTGCCCAATCTTCTTTCTGAGGAGTGGCTGGTGGGTTTGAACCACCAGCTTTCTGGTTAGCAGTCAAGTGTCTTAGGCACTCTGCTACCAGAGCTCCCAGCTTATCAATTATGATAGTCAAATTATTCATGTCCTTATTTATTTTTTTGTTTTTCCTATATGTCCACTTCTGAGAGAACTGTGACAAAAGTTTTGTGGTTTCATAGAGTTTTTGTCATTTTTATCCATTATTTTGTATTGTATTTGGATATATATATTTCAAAACAATGTTTCCATTGCCATTGAGTTGATTCTGACTCATAGTGACCTGACAGGGGAGAGTAGACGGTAGACGTGCCCCATAGGGTTTCCAAGGTTACATATTTTCATGGAAGCAGACTGCCACTCCTGTGGAGCAGCTGGAGGGTTCAAACCACTTAACAGTTGAATGCTTAAACACTGTACCATCAGAGCTCCTTCAAAACATTGTTAATACATAAAATTGTCTATTCCTTATATATTCCTGAAGAACTATTATAAAAATAAATAAAGTACCTATAAGGTATTAACTTTTTCTTTTGTATCTGCCATTTTGTACAAAGTGTTTATGAGAGGTTATTTATTCTTATTAGAATTGTATATAGCATTTCAGCTATAATACTCATGTCCTTTCTTACTTCCTGAAATTTTCAACTACATTTTTCTTTTAAAATTACATCTCTACTCTTTATCATACTGTTTCCTTCTGAAACTTATAATAAACTCTATCATATATTCTTACTTTATTTTCCATGCCTAAAACAGCCTTTCACAAGTTTTATCTCATTTCTTTTTCTGTTCCATTTCTTACATAATTTGCTCAGGTTCATTTTCCAGTTTGCTAATTTTTTCTTCAGCTCTATGTAATAGAATGTTTACTCAATCCAATTATTCTTAATAACAATGATTTTCCTTAAATGTCTAAGTCAAGATTCACTCCAGATACATGTGTTAAATCATAGTGTTATTCCCATCAACACTTTTTTAACCTAGAATAATATCTTTTGCAAGATACTAACTTGCTAAATAAATTTTCATAGCTCTCCTGTGTAATGTCCCACAGTCCAGAGTTAAGAGATTACTCTCTGGTGATCTTCCTCTATGTCTATTCACTGTACACTGAATGTCACAGCTGTAGTCTTATTTAGATTTAAGTTAAACAATGTGGGCAAAAATTTAATATAGATCATATTTATTTATTGCATCATATAAGGAGACACATATGTTTAGGACTTCCACTACGAGGTACCCACTAGGTGGGCTAGTGTTTACCTGAGAATTTCTTTATCTCTTTTTTGGAAATTACTTTTATTTGATACACAATTCTAAATCGAGAATGACTTTCTCTTAAAGAAAATACAATTATGTTATTCTACTGGCTTCTCCTCACAACTGGACCAATGAGCAGCATCACAATAAATGGAGAGAAGATTGAGATTGTCAAAGAATTCACGTTGCTTGGTTCTACAATCGATGCCAATGGAAGCAGCAGTCAGGACATTAGACGACGTGTAGCATTGGGAAAGTCAACTGCTAAGGAACTGTTTCAAGTGCTGAGGAGCAAGGACGTCTCCTTGAGGACTAATGTGTGCCTGACACAAGCCATGATATTTCCAATCACCTCGTATGTATGTGAGAGCTGGACAATAAATAAGGAAGACTGAAGAAGAGTTGATGCTTTTGAGTTGTGGTTGTGCTGGTGAAGAATGCTGAAAGTACCATGGACTGCTAAAAGAACAAACAGATCTGTCCTGGAGGAAGTTCACCCAAAATGCTCCTTGGAAGCAAGAATGGCCAGACTTCGTCTCACCTGATTTGGTCATGTTGTAAGAAGGGACCGACCATTCCCTGGAGAAGGATGTCATGCTTGGTAAGGTGGAGGGTCGACAAAAGAGGGGGAGGCCTTCTACGAGATGGATTGACACGGTGGCTGCAATGATGGGCTCAAGTATAACAGGGATCATGGAGCTGGCGCGGGATCGGGCAGTGTTTCCTTCTGCTGTGCATGTGGTCGCTATGAGTCGAAAATGACTCAACGGCACCTAACAACAACAACAACTGGCTTCTCACGGTTCTTAAAAGGTCTTCTGTTTACCTAATTTTA
>NW_006921595.1:26408829-26423265 GCF_000298275.1 Orycteropus afer afer | reverse complement strand
ATCTACATTATGAGGTGATTCACTGATTCTTCATTAGTCTTTAATGTTGAATAGTACTCCATTGTGTGTATGTATCATAGTATGGTTATCCATTCATCTGTTGATGGGCACATAGGTTGTTTCCATCTCTTTGCTATTGTAAATAGTGCTACAATGAACATGGGTGTGCATATATCTATTCGTGTCTCAGATCTCACCCCTTTAGGATACATTACTAGATATGGATCAAATAGTATATCTGTTTCCAACTGTTTAAGGAAGTGTCATTATGTTTTTCACAGGGGTTGTGCCATTTTACAGTCCCACCAGCAGTATATGAGAGTTTCATTCTCTCCACACTCTTGCCTGTATTTGTTATTTTCTGCTTTTTTCAACTTCGCTATTATTGCTGGGGTGAGATGATGCTTGAATAATATCTTTTAGAAAGATCAGTACGAGGCCAACCCTATGAGGCAGAAGTTAAAGATGTTCCAAATGTCCAACTTTTCCAAACTCCCATGTCACTCCATCATCTATGACATCAACTCCTCCTCCCCTCAATAATCTCCCTCCCATCTTAGGGTTATGTAGTTCACTGTAATGTTTCACAGAACTCACAAACTTCCAAGGAAAAGTTGACATGGTGGTGGTGGAGGCTGGGAGGCTTGGAAGTTGGCAAATCCCAGGTCTGTGAGAAGATCTGGACTATTTTCCCAACTCACGTGGTTGCAAGGGTTGGTGAACCCAAATTGGCACATCAGATGATGGCTCCTATCTCAAGTCCAGAGGTGAGATGATGACAAATCAAATGTAGAACCTGAGCAAGAGAGCGTACTTTCCAAGAACATTCCTATATATACCTATAAACTCACAGAAGCTAAAGGTGGTGAATTGAGTCACATCCTCCAGCAGAGCAGGACTCAATATACCTCCCAACCTAAACAGGCATAAACAAAACAAAACAAAAAACCAAACTTACTGCCATTGAGTTGATTCAATTCATAGTGACCCCTCTTTGGGTTTCCAGGAGGCATCTCTATGGAAGATTGGGCAATCTACTTCCATAGAGCTATCTCCTGGGAAACTGAAGGAGGGGTTGCTATGAGTGATATTCGACATGATGGGAGTGAGGTTTTTTTTTTTTTTTTTTTTTTTCTATGGAATGCCTCTTTTAATAAGCAGCTTCTGGCACCCTAGTTGTTCTTTCAAGACATTACCTAAGTATAGGAATTATTTTTTTTTTTTTTTTTTTTTCTATGGAATTTTATAAAATCTCTCTGTATTGACTTTCTATAGTTTTACTGAATTAAGTGTGGACTTTTCTTTTTCTTTTTAAAAATATTATCTTGCTTTTGCTTCAGCATCTGTGGATTCTTATCTGTCACCAGTTTTTGAAAATTTTTCTGCTATATTTACTTCACATTTTCTTCTTTATTTTCTCTATTCTTCCCTTATGGCATTAGATTTGGTTATATTACATTGAAATTTCATATACCTTCAAGTTCTTATATGTACTAGTACCTGGGTCATTTCTTTTTCTTTACCTTTTAATTAACACATTCTCTTTTTTGCTATATCTACTCTGGTATTCAACACAGTAGCCCTCTCCCAGCCACCCAGAGAAAAGTAACATATTTCCTTTCCAATTGTTATTTTTTTTTTTTTTTTCCCAAATGTGTCATATAGTTTTGGCCATATCATTTACTCACATTTGTAATTCTTTGTTCTTCTTTAAACATTTCCTATATAATTATTTATATTCTGTATCTGACAATTTGATATCCTCATTGTTGGGAAGAAAGGATCTGATATTGTGTGATTTTCGTAGTCTCTCTAATGCTAATTTTTCTTACAGTGTTTGGTCACTTTATTTTTTATGATTTTTGTAACCAGTGGCAGTCCTGGGAGCCCACTTTGGTAATGTTTTCTCACAGAGAGCATTTGTACATCTTCTGCCAGAGACCAGGAGCCCTGGTGGTGCAGTGGTTAAGCATTTGACTGCTAACCAAAAGGTTAGGAGTTTGGAAAGAGGTAGCTGCTTTCTCAAAGATTACAGCCTTGGAAACCCCATAGAAGCAGTCTATGGGGTAGTTCTACTCTGCCCTATGTTGTTGTCAGACCCGTCTCATAACGACCCCTCCCTGAGTTTCTGAGGCAATATCTCTACAGAAGTAGATTGCCCAACCTTGCCTCTGAGGAGTGGCTGGTGGGTTTGAACTGTCAGCCTTCTAGTTAGCAGTCAAGTGCCATAGGCACTATGCTACCAGAGCTCCTACTCTGTCCTACAAGGTCGCTATCAATTGGAATCAACTTGATGGTAATAGGTGGTTTTTTTTTTTTTTTTAGGTTTTCTGTTATGAACCAGGAAGTACCACAATGCTAGGTTTCTTTGGCCCTTGTCAGAGTCCACAGCTTAATCATGGCATTTCGAGTTTAGACTTTGCATTCTTCCCCACGAAGACCAGAGCTTCCGACTGGAATGACACAGGCTCTCAGAAGAACTCTGCATTTCATGACAGCTCCTATTTTCACCCATTTCTTTTTAGCTTATGACTTCCTCTTTGTTTTATTTTATGTGGTGAGACAGATAAGACTCTTTTAAGTAAGACTTTAAACAGGTTGATTCTGGTTTGACCCTTTGCTGAGAATTTGCAATTCCACACCAGATATATGGCATTATAATGTGCATTTTAACAAGAAGACCAAGTGAATCTTATAGATCCCCAGGTGGTACCTTTAAGAATTACCTGGGGATCTTCTTTTTCTTTGTTTCTCTTGCTACAAATGGTTTTATTCATTTTGTTGTTGTTTATCTTTGAACCCTGAGTTCCTTGGAACCCTATTTTTTATTGTTTTTCATAACTTGGCACATGACCTAATAGAACTCTCTGCAGACAATAAAGACGCCAAATATTGGTTCTAACTATCTTTAAAAAAAAAAAAAAATATATTGTGACTTGGGTGAAAGTTTGCAGAACAAATTCATTTTCCATACAGCAGTTCATACACATTTTGTCTCGTGACATTGACTGCGATTTCTCATAGCATGACAGCTCTCATCCCACTTTCTCCCCATAGTTACCGCTTCCCTCCCATGCACTCCTGCCCCCTGAGCTGTCTTTCTGTGCATACACAGCCCTTTCATTCTCCCGTGATTGATCTTTCTAAGGAGTGCATCTACCTAATGTAAATATTTGGTTCATATGCCTGTCTTTTGTTTTGCTGGAAGCCATGGGAGTTGGCTCAATTCCAGACCAGAAGGGCAGCTAGGGGCCATAGTCTCAGGGATTTCACCAGGTTCTATCAGACCAGCAAACCTGGTCCTTTTTTAATTTTTTTTTTTTTTTAATTTTGAGTTTTGTTTCACATTGTTCTCCCACTCTATCCAGGATCTCCTACATAATCCCTCCTCCAAATGTTTGACAGTGGTAGCCAGGCACCATCTAGTTCTACTGGTCTCATAGTCAAGGCTGAGGATCACAGGAAGTACTGGTTCCTTGTACTAATTGTTTCCATGCAACTTTGGTTTTCTTCATTCTCTTTGTTTTGTTGAGAAGAGACCCATCATTGCATCTAGATGGCTGCTTGCAAGCTTTTAAGGTTCTAGTCACTGGTCACCAAAGTAGGATATGAAACAATGTTTTTGTGTAATATGTTATGCCAATTGAGCTTGATGTCCCCTGCAACCATGGTCCTGAGCCCACAGGTCCAACTACTCGCTCTCTCCAGGTAGCTGGCTATGACCAAAAAGTCACCACAACTTTGTCCCTTGTCAGCTCTACTATATACCTGGGAATTCTTACAGAAAATACAAATATGCTTGCAGATACATCATCTAGCAACCGTATACATTGTCATGGACACATTCACCCCTGCCCAGATATGCCTTATCGTTCAGCCAGTCCACCTGTCTACCTGTCCATAGATCAATGTTTGCCTTCACTGACAAGGCTGTACTGTGTGTACTAAAGGGTTCCTCTTTGTTGTCTGTATCTTCCATGTACCTCTCTGTCTTCCTCTTCCTCAGTCCCACTGTGTTGATCACTCACATTTGGTGCATTGCCCTTCCCTTCACCCAAATCAATACTTATCTCTCTACCTATCTTGCAGTGTTTCCTCCCCTCCCTCTTGGTAACCAGCAAAGAAAGTTTCATTCCATATACGAACCTTTCCTTGACTTTTCACAATAGCGGACTATACAATACGTGGCCCTCTTTGATTGACTTATTTCCCTCAGCATAATTTAATTTTTAGAAAGTCCTATTTATCTAGTTTACCTTCTGCTGTTTGTGCATATTGGGTTATGATTGATAGCCATTGATGCCATATATTGTTATTGTTGTTATGTGCTGTTGAGCATATATTAGGTCCCCTAAATTTGCCCCTAGTTGATCACCCTTTCTAGGTAAATTTTCATTTTTCCTGTGGTGCTTTATGGATTTTTTCTTTGTCTTTGGTTTTAGTGAGTTTGATGATGATATGTCTCAGTGATTTTCTTTTGGAGTCTATCCTGTTTGGAGTTTATTGGACTTCCTGAATGGATATAGTCTCGTCTTTCATCATATCAGGGAAGTTCTCTTCCAACAAATCTTGGACAATTTTCTCTGTGATTTTCTTTTTCTCTTCCTATTCTGGAATTTTGATTACATGTAAGCTATTCATTTAGATGGTATTTCACATAAATCCCAAACATTCTTCATTTTGTTTTAATCTTTTTCTGATTGATCCTTTTCCAAATAAGTATTCAGGTTTTTTTTTTTTTCCCAATCTCATTAACTCCATCTTCCATTGATTTGATTCTACTCCTTTGCCCCTTGACTGTTTTGTCTATTTCTGAAAATTTAGTATTAATCTTCTGGATTCCTGTTTGTACATTTTGTATCATTTCTAATCTTTCATTGATTTAGTCATTTTGTTCTTGTATTGTTTTATTAACTTGTTCTATGTTTTTGTCTGTGTTTTCCTGAATTTTGTCAGTA
Organism: Orycteropus afer afer; assembly: GCF_000298275.1. Classification (NCBI taxonomy): domain Eukaryota; kingdom Metazoa; phylum Chordata; class Mammalia; order Tubulidentata; family Orycteropodidae; genus Orycteropus; species Orycteropus afer. The sequence goes on along the minus strand of NW_006921595.1, from coordinate 26,418,307 downwards.
TTTTTCTTGATCTGTCTCTCAGTCCTTTGAGGGTACTTAAATGTAATTCTTTTTAATTCCTTATCAGGGAGTTCCAATGTTGCTTCTTTTTCAGGGATGTGTTCTGGGTCAGTATCCTGCTCCCTTGTTTCTACTGCTTTATCTTGCTTCTTTGTGTGGACTGTAATAGTCTGTTGCCTCTGACACATTGTGATTTTGTTGTGTTTGTATTTAACTGTTGATTGTATATTGGAGTTATTCACCCAAGATTTTCATTTCCTTTCTTTCTCTCTCTTTTTTTTTTTTTTTTGGATGTGTCTGAGTAAGCTGGGCACTGTGTTCCTGTATTCACTAGTTGGCAGCATTTATGCACTCACCACCTTCTCCTGGTGGGTACGATAGAGAATGAGAATGGCTTCACAGATCTGTGTTAACTACTTTTGAAGAGCAGTTAAGGGTGAAACAGGCTCTTATTAGTGGTCATGTATCTTTAGCCTTTTGGTGCAGAAGGAATTAGTGACCCTCATTCAGTAAATGGAGCTTCAGAGGGTGCAAGTGTGGTTGGGCCATATGGGCATAGTTGCTGTCTCTCACTCTATTAGACAAAAACAACAATCAAAAAAGCATCAAAAAAAGTAAAAGCAAGAGGACAAAAGACACATACTGCATAAACACACAGTAACAATTACCAAAAAGAGAAAAAATTTAAAAAAAAAGAGAGGAAAGGCGATAAATGAGAGAAAATAGTTAAATAAATTCCTTAAAAAGCCAAAAGAAATATGAATAGAAAAAGGGGGAAAAAGAAAAAAAAAAAACCTACAACATCTGGGATGAGGGGAATAAGAGAAAAGAGGTAGAGTGGGAGAATAATGAAGAAAAAAATGGGAAAAATTCAAAAAGAAAAACAAGGAGTGGGGAGAACCACAAGAAAGGAAAAACTGGTAACCTGGAGAAGGGAAAAGAGAAAAATCCAAAACTAGAACCTGAGATGAGAAGAAGAAAGAATAATAATAAAAATGAGAGAGAAAAAAAAATAATAATTTAAAAATAGACAAAATGAAACTAAAAAAAAATCTAAGTGGAGTGGGGAGCAGGGCACCTAAGCTCTGTCAGAGCACAGAAATTGGGATGGAATTCCTGCTGGCCCAAAAAGTGGGTGGGATGAGGTATGGCCACACCTCTGTTCACCAAGAGGGTGTGGGTTATAAGAGTAACAAGGGGAATATCACACCTCTGCAGTCCTCAGTGCCTGGTATATCTTTGCTGTCCCTGGCAAATGGGGCTTATTCGTAAGTCCCCGGAATATGAGAGAACTCTGTCGCTTTAAATATCTAAAATTGTAGAATTGCTTGCAAACATTCGAAATGGTTGTGCCCTCTGGACAGCCAAAAGTCCACAGCTCAGTTTATCTCCTTCACTGTTTCCCCTTTTGTTCACTAGACACCAGTGCAGTCCTCTGTACAGACCTGGCTTACAGGGCCGATTTTTAGGTTAATTCTTAGGTCCTAATACAACTTGTAACTATTCAAACTATCTATGCCGTCAGGATCACAGACATTCCACAACTCTGCATGTCTCCTTTTTCATTGTTTACGTGCAGGTCCTTCTACTAATTGGCGTTTAGTCCACTTTTATATTCTTCCTTTCAAAGCTCAGGCCTCTAGGAGTATTCTCTGTATCTGTGTTAATTAACACAGATTCTTCCTTTCTTTGTTGAAAAGGATGTGTGTAGTTTGTCTGCCTATTCTACCATCTTACTGGAACTCTAAAAATTAGCTGGGGATCTTTCTAAAATGTAGATTCTGATTCAGCAAATCAGAGATGGAACTGCAAACTCGTAGCAGTTTTTTGTTTTTTTTTTAACCAATGAACCATTTCAAAGCCTGCTTTTAAATTATCCTGACTTTTTTCTGGAGCTCTGGTGACATAAAGGTCAACAGTTTGAACCCACCAGCCATTCTGTGGGTGAAAGATAAGAGTCTGCTTCTGTAAAATATTTGTAGCCTTGGAAATCCAACAGGGCAGTTCTACTTTTCTAAAGGGTCACTATGAATTGGAATCTCTTTGGTGACAGTGGGTTTGATTTTGATTATATCTAAGCAGTATAACAATGCAATGGAAATTAATTAAATGGAGACACAAATTATATGAGTAGGGAACGACTTCTCATATATCTGTTCCATCCTACTGCCAGTGGCCAGAACTAAATTAACATTTTGATGAAAAAAATTATTTGAATATTGTAATCACGATTTTAAAAAAATTGGTTCTTTCTTAAAATTTATGTTTCCTGGTGTCTTAACTTTTTTTCTTTTCCCCCCTATCAAATTACACACAGGAAGAGTTATCCTTGGACAATTTAACAGTTGTGAAAATACCACAATCATGCTTAGTAAAGGTAGGCGGTCTTAAAAAAATAGTTTAATACATATTCAGTCCCAAAAAGTTTACTCCTAATTACTTCTTTTTTAACTAGCAAGTCTATATATTCTAACACTGCTTTTCAGAAAAAAAATTTACCCTAGGCCATGGAAGCAAATGCCCTGAGCTCTTACTGTGGAATTTCCTATGGACATAAGCCATCCAGACTCACTCTTTTTACATTTAAAATTAAAATGTAGTGAAAATTTTTTCTTCATACAGAAAGCAATTGAGATACTTTTGTATCTTTAGTGATTTTCAGTTCTGCCAAGGGATTAAAGGACCAGTCTTTTGGCTTTGAAAGCTTATGAATTAGAGGGATGTGAAAGGAAAGAGTGTGTCCTTACCATCCCATGAAATTAATTACAGCAGATAAAAAAAGGGAGGCTGTGTCAGAGTTTGGGCTCTGTCACATTAATAGTCTGGAAATAAGTGTTAAGCAACACTGATTTCCTCTTGGTTAATTTTTGCACAATGGAATTTTTGAGGGCAAAATCCTCTGGCCTTCACATTTATTTCATTGTTACTTGACTGAAATGGAATATTGAAGTATTTGAAATCTTAAGTGTGTTTCTTTTCAGAAGGAATTAAATCATGTACATTTTAACAGATTTATTTAAAGGAAGGTATTTTCACCTCTTGCTAAAGCTCTAGTCCCTAACTGATGTTCAACAAATGAGTAATGAAGGTCTTACAGTAGAAATTAGCCTCTCCACTACCTCCTGGATTCAGTGGCCCCACTGAGAGTCTCTCATTTTGCCTTCTCCATTCAACCGGCTCCCTGGAGAAAGCTGGAGACAGGTGCTAGGGATCTTGTCATTAATTCAGATCAGCAGTGTCAGTTAATTAAGTAGAAGTTCTTTGACCTAGCCTCTAAAGGCAAAGATGGCTAAGAGTCCAAAATGATTAAAATAAAATGCAGGTTTCTTTTCTTTTCTCAAGTCAAATTTCTTCTTCCTAATTTTATTCCTTGCATATTTTAGGCTTAACAGTTAAAGGGGGAAAAAAAGAGAGAGAGAGAGAGAAAGATATGTGGCAAATATAATGGGAAAAGAAATAAAGATACCTCTTAAATGGTGTATGTATATATAGAATATCATAAAAATAGCGTTTTCCAACACAAATTCCACAAATCATATATTTCACAGGGTATACATAAATGAATCAGTGAAGGAAAAGCTGATTTAAAGCAAAAGCTTTCCAGAAACACTGGGTTTATTAATTATACCTTTGTTGCAAGGCTAGAGTGAACAAAAAGTATACCAATATAAATCATTGCAAATCACTAAGAGATTAGTATGTCATGTAGTGTTTCCAATATTTATATGATCATAACATTATTTATTGGAAAACAAACTATGTTTTAAATAATGTTTAACATTTTTCATCAACAGAATTATAGAAAACTTAGTAATAACTTGAATTGTCCTTTTCCAGAAGTATTATGCAACGTTTTTGTCCAACACACATGTGTTGCATGCTCAAGTTTCCTTAAAGGCTGTCTCCAGATCCCAAGTTCCACCTCAGTACTGACATGAGAATTTCACCCACTGGTTCCAACCACTCCATTGGTGTTCTGTCCATTTATTTTGCTCAAGTCATACATACAAGACATGAATATGATACAGGCAATAGTAAAAGCCATTTTAATTACTCACAGATAACAGGAAAATTCCCTAGCTCAAGCAAATTTGGGTGGGATGGAAAACTTCTATGGGCACCCATTCTATTTGCATCATCGATGAAGGACCCCAAGGATATTCCCCTTCTGATTTTATAGTCCACAGGTTGTGTATTTCATTGCACAGAGTACAATGCAAATTTTCTAACCAGATCACTGGAAGAAGGGAATAATTAGATACAGGGCACCAGCTCAGAATTGGATCTTTCTTTCTTGATTTTACTTTTTTTTTTTTTTTCTCTTTCAATTTTATTGTAATGAAAGTATACACAACAAGACATTCACTAACATAACAACTTGCACATTTACAGTTCAGTGACATTGATGATATTTTTCATTTTGTGCCACATTATTGCTATCCTTTAGCCCTACTGCTTATTTAGACAAACCATTAGTCTTAATAGGAGGATGTGTAGTGGTTCATTCTGAATCCCAAAAATGCTAGCAGAGGGGAAGGAGCAACAGGAAGTAGAGTAATTACAGCCATTGGGCAATCTGAAGGACTGCCTCCAACCAACAGGCATTTTAACTCTTTTTTTAATAATATTTTATTGAGTTTTTAGTGAAAGTTTACATGACAAGTTAGGTTCACATTTAACAGTTTCCACACAAATTGTTTAGTGAAATTAGTTGTGTATATCACAATATGTCAACATCTTCTTTTACTGGGTTCAATTTGTTCCCTTTCCAGTACTCCAGTTTCCCTGTCCCTTATCTTCTCATCTTTGCTTATAAAAAATTGTTGACTTTTTAGTCTCATACTGATGTTTTTTTCATAATTCTTGAAAAACATTTTAAGTAGGACACTGGTCTTATTGGTAAGATCCTTTATTTTGTGTGCCACTCTGCTATTTTGCTAAAAAATGATCTCAGAGGAGAGGCTTGGTTGTTAAGTTTAACGGCTGTCTCAGGCTAAGCCTCAGGGGTCGTTGGTTCTCTAATATTCCAATTTGTCTGACTATATATATATATATATATATATATATATGTGAATTTGAGTTCATCTCTGTATTTTTCTTCCATTCTATATGGGACCAACTTTTGTGGCCCTAGTCAGAATGGTTAGTGGTTGTAGCTGGGCACCATTTAGCCCCTCTGGTCTTGGGTAGTTGAGGTTGTGGCTCATGCAGACTTTTTTTCCTCTGCATTTTTGGTTACCTTCTCACTGTTTTGTTCTTGGAAAATAGAGACATGTAGTATCTCAGATGGCTACTTGCAAGATTTTAAGACCCCACAAACGACTCATTTCACTAGGATGGACATCATGATTTTTGTGAAGTATGTTATGCCGATGACTGAGTTGTCCCATAAGACTATAGTTCTAAGCCTTCAAATCCAGAAGATCAATATTTGAAAGTGTTTGGTTATGTCTGAGAAGTATCTATATTTGTGTCTTCAATGAATATATGTAGCTACATCAATATATTTGTGTTAATATGTATCTATAGACATTCCTATCTGTTCTCAACCATGTACACACCTGTGCTTATCCATATACCAATTTGCCTATACCCATCCCTATGTGTTGAAATATTCATTTTTTACTTTGGTTGTACAGTGCTCATTACATACACACTGGGTGTCACTTTTCTTAATGCACAAATAACTGATCTCTGTGGTATAAAGTATACTTTCTCCATCCCCATCCCTTCCTTGGTAATCATGATGAACATTGTTATGTGTGTTTTGATAAGTGGTGTTGCATTATCTATGATTCACAGTGACCCTGTGCACAGCAGAACAAAACACTCTTTCATTTTTTTTTAATTTTTTTCCCCCATATGAAGATATGAGAATTTATTTAATGTTCTTGTTTTTCCATTTGGAGTACTCCCTTGACTAATACTTTCAGAACTGATCTGATGGTGGTAAATTTCCATGGATTCTGTTTGACAGGCCTGTCTTGATTTCTCCCTTTTTTGAATGACTCTGCTGGGTAAAGAATTCTTGGTTAGCACTTGCATTCTTTCATTATTTTATATATGCTGCTCTATTGTCTTCTGGCCTCTAGAATTTTTTTGAGAAATACACATTGATTCTTACAAAAATCTCTTGGTATGTTATATTGCATTTTTCTCTTGCTGCTTTCAGAATTCTATCCTTAACTTTAGCTTTCAAGAATTTTATTAAGATATGGCCACAGAGTTGATCTCTTTGGATCTCTTCTAGTTGGGGTTCACGTAGTTTCCTGTTTTTCAGGCTTGATACTCTGTTCAGATCTGGGAAAGTCTTTCTGATTATTTCTTGCAAAATCTTTCCTATGCTTTTATTGTTTTCATGGTGTTCTAGGATTCCAATTATACTAATGCTAGATTTCTAAATTGAATGCCATATTTCCTTTTGGATTTGTTCACTTTTCTTTGTTCTTTTCTCTTGCGATTTAATAAGTTCAATTATTTTGTCTAGTAGTTGATTTATTGTATCTTCTTGCAAAAACTACAAGGAGGCCACATGTTCTGACCTCCTCTAATCTCACGAGAGGAAGACAGAATTACCAGCAGTAACCCAAGGCCTATTACTGCAAGGCTACACATGCTGCCTCCCTCCAGCCCTTTCACCAACTGTTCCTCCCAAAGCACCCACCACCTCTCTCCTGGGTTCGATAATTCACTGCAGTGGCCACACAGAACTCACAGATTATGGGGTTTATTAGGGAAGCACCAGGCTACAACTCAAGTTCAGGAAGAACGCTCAGTCTCTCTCCCAGCCCAACGTCCCTCAGCCAACAATCTCTCACAGTCTCTTTCCCAGCAGTGCTGGTCCCTCGGTGTCTCAGTCAGCAACGCGTGTCTCTTGCATCTCTTTCCTAGCAGCACGTGTCTCTTTCTGGGGTGCGTGTCTCTTTCAGCAGCACGTCTTCCTCCACCAGCAGTCAGAGAGAGCTCTGCCTCCACGAGGCCTCCTTTTGAGTCCGGAAGGGTGGTCAAACTAGCCAATCACAGCATCAGAACTCTAAGCACGTGAGAGAGAGTGGGAACTTCCCAGAACATTGTATTGTGCCACGCCCAACAGAAATAACCCAGGTGGATAGCTTCAGCAAAAGGAGCTCTTCAGTTGCTCATAGAAAATCCCACCTTGGGGTTTACAAAGACTTATGGGTAGAAAAGCCACACTAAGTAATTTACTACACCGCACTTCTGTCCGTTCAATTGCATTGTTAAATATTTCTCTTGCTTTTCTTAATTTAGTGATTTTATTCTTCAGTTCTGGTAGTTCTCTTTGTTTTGTTCAACGTTTTCAATTTCCATGTTGAGTTTCTCATTTTGTTCCTCCATTTCCTTCCTAATCTCTGCTAGTTTGTTTTCTGTACACCTTTTGGTTTCCTTAAACATAATTAGCATCATAGTCTGAAAATGATCAATTATTTGTGTTATTCTGGCCTAGATATAATATATTTATTCTTCATTTTGCTTTTAACTAGTCCTTCTAGTTTTGTGATTTTGCATGTTTTAATATTTTTGGTTGAACTTGGGCCATTTGGTTATCATTATTTACTTATTTATTTTTTGCTTTAAATTTTGTATTCAAAATTTGTTTTTGTGGAAAATTTTTCTGATTGGATGTCCTGGTGCCACAGAAGCAAAGTTCCTATTTACTAATTGAAAGGTCAAGTTCCATGCCAACCAGCCACTCTACAAGACAAAGATATTGTAGCTCACCTCCACAAAGATTCACTGCACTGGGAACTCCACAGAACAGCTCCACTTAACCCGAATGGGTCACTAAAAGTCATAATTGACCTAATGACAGTATGGTTCATGTCTTCTCCTGAGAACCACTAATAGGCACTCTTACTCTTTTTTTTTGTTTTGTTTTTCCTCACTACTGATTCAGGAGTTCTGGATGCTTGATCTTTGGAATTCAATATACATGAATAATGGGAGGAGTGTTTAGCTGTTTGCAGATTCTGATGTAAACAGTAGGGCTCAACTTTCCTGTGGGAGAAGTGAGGAGCTCTCTATGTATTTCCTTCACAGGAACCCGCCCACAGTGTCCTATTGAGGGCCATTTCCCTCTGTGTTACCTCACCAGTTTGAAGTATTCTTCTGCTCTTGCTGTTTCTCCAGTTTCTAGTGTCCATCTGTCTTGGACCTCAGCAAGGTTCAACAGCACTCTTTCAGTGCCATGATCTCCCTTCACTTTCTCCAGTTGTGTGGCCCATGGATTCTCATGACCAATTTGCACTGCCTCAAAAAAAAAAAAAAAAAAAAAAAAAAAAACCAGGCTACAGGTTCCTCAGATCAGCTTCTTTTCTCTGTTCTCTATTTAAGGTGTTACTCAGTCCCATTCCAAAATTATTGCAATGGGTGAGTGCTCTCAGTATTAGAGGGCAGGGTTACCCAGCTTCTGTGCTGTTCCTGTTCCTTTTCTTCTCCACTCCTGGACTCATTTTGACTCTCCAATACCTCAGTTGCTATCTGAATTTCTGTGATCTCAGTCTCTGCTTGTTTTTAATGGTTCTTCATTGCTTAGTTGCTTGGGGAATGAACAGGAGCCTCCACTCAATTTTATATCTCTCGTCACCTCTCCTGTCAATCAGGTCTTTGTGTGTGTGTGTGTGTGTGTGTGTGTGTGTTTCCCCCCTGTGCATTCTTCTTTGAATACCATATTAAAGACTGAAAGAGTTTGAATTTCCACAGTTCTCTTGATAGTAGGACAAACTCTTTTCTGACATTTGTGCTTTTCAAGGCTGAACTGTCCACTTTATTTTCCAATCTACTTTTTTAAATCTCCTTAACATCAAAGAAATGATAATAAAAGGAAAACTTCCCTCTAGCATTGAATTGACTATTATGAAATCCCTTTGAAGAGTTACTCAAGGGGCTATGTGCAAAATAGAAAGAGACATCCCTTCCTTGAGACACTACTCCCATCTGTTGAAATATAGCAATATAGAATTAGAAAACAAACAAACAACAATAAAAACAGCAACAAAAACCCTTACTCCTATCTCCTGGAAAATTATTCTATGCAGTTAATAGTAAAATGTGAATGCTGTCTCTGGGATTTTGGAGTACACAAACATCACACCTCTACACAATAGCCCTGGAACAAATTAAATGCAGTTTAAAGAAATATTTTCCTAAAGGGTATGCTTTAGCCATCTCAGATGTTGGAGGCTAAAGCACAAAGAAAAATAGTCTAATTTCTCAAGTTTGTCATTTTTAGTTTCTTTGTTTGTCCTTAACAACTGTCCCTTCCTCATTTTAGCCCCTGATTACTAAGTCAAATTGAACACAAGCCTCTTGCTGTTGGTTGGTGCTATTTGATTTTCTTCAAAAATAGTTAGTCCCTAGGGTCCTGTAAAGGAGCTCTGGTAGCATAGTGGCTAAAGCACTTGACTGCTAACCAGAAGGCTGGCAGTTCAAACCCACCAGCCACTCCTCGGAAGGAAGG
>NW_006921595.1:26396746-26399464 GCF_000298275.1 Orycteropus afer afer | reverse complement strand
CTGAGATATGCAGATGATACAACTTTGCTTGCTGAAAGTGAGGATGACTTGAGGCACTTACTGATGAAGGTTGAAGAATACAGTCTGCAGTATGGATTACCTGTCAAAATAAAGAAAACAAGAATCCTCACAACTGGACCAATAAATAACATCACGATAAATGGAGAGAAGATTGAGGTTGTCAAAGAATTCACGTTGCTTGGTTCTACAATTTATGCCAATGGAAACAGCAGTCAAGACATTAGACAACATGTAGCACTGGGCAGGTGAACCATGAAGAAACTGTTTCAAGTGCTGAGGAGCAAGGATGTCTCCTTGAGGACTAAGGTGTGCCTGACACAAGCCATGATATTTCCAATCAACTCATATGCATGTGAGAGCTGGACAATGAATAAGGAAGACCAAAGAAGAGTTGATGCTTTTACTTGTGCTGGCGAAGAATGCTGAAAGTACCATGGACTGCTAAAAGAACTAACAGATCTGTCCTGGAGGAAGTGCACGCTCCTTAGAAGTGAGAATGGCCAGACTTCGTCTCACCTACTTTGGTCATGTTTTCAGAAGGGACCATCCCCTGGAGAAGGATGTCATGCTTGGTAAGGGGGAGGGTCGACAAAAGAGGGGAAGGCCTTCAACGAGATGGATTGACACATGGCTGTGACGATGAGCTCAAGTATAGCAGGGATCATGGACCTGGCATGGGATCGGGCAGTGTTTTGTTCTGCTGTGCATGGGGTCGCTATGAGTCGGAAACAATTCGATGGCACCTAACAACAACAACAACAACGTGAGGCACTGAGTGGTAGAGCCATAACTGATCACCAGTTATTTCTTATACCATCACCTTTCAGGTATTTCCTTTTGATTCCTTTGTACTCTACATGAATTCACATACACTTTCTCATGTACCAATCCTCATATATTTTAAGTGATCTTTATGCTTCCTTTCTCCCAGTACTCTCTTCATTAGTAAGAAACACATATTGCCCAAAATATTCCTTTTATAACTGTATGTTTTAAGTACTTCACCATCTAGACTTTTCTCTCATGCATACACACAAAAAAAGAAACCCTACTGCCTGTGAGTCAATTCTGACTTACAGTGACCTTATAGGACAGAGTACAACTTCCTCACAGGGTTGTTGGAAAAGGCTACAAATCTTCATGGAAGCAGAACACCACGTATTTCTTCCACAGAATGGCTGGTGGATTCCAATCATCAATCTTCTGGTTAACAGCCAGCCAAGAGCTTCAACCACTGTGCCACCAGGGCTCTTACTTTTCCTTCACCCACCCAGATATCTATATAAGGCCCAGAAGTGAAAATAAGTTCAGCTTTTTCAAACATAATTTCTTTTCCTCAATATTATAGATGTTACAGAATCCTTTCAGAATGGATCATCCTGTTATAAAAATTTTTTTATGAAAATTTAATGTAATGTACCTTATATAATCTTAAAAATCTTTTTTAAAAATGGACACGAAATTTCTATTTGGTCCCATGTCCTTCCTTGCTGTTCAAATTTTCCCCTCTCTTTACAACAAAACTCAAAGTAGTTGACTCTGTACTTTTCCCATGATCTCTCCTTCCGTTCTCTTTAGAATCTCATTCAATTGTATTCACCATATACATAAAAAGCTCTGCAAGGTCATGAATGATCTCCATATTTTACTCGTCAGCACTTGAAAGAGATCATTTTTCTTTACTTGTTGGATGTATTTTTCTCTTCTTTCTGGAAACTACTCTCTGATTTCCCTCCTGCAGGTTGACTTATCCTCTTGAGTCTCTTTACCAGTTCCTTTTAGCTTCCAGACCCCTAAATATTGGAACGTCACTCAGGACTCTATCTCAGACAGATACACACCCTTAAATAGTATTTCTATGTGAAGGACTCCCACACTTACATATCTAGACAGACTGTTGTTGGTAGGTACAATTGAGTCAGCTCTGACTCACAGTGACCCTATGTGCAACAGAATAAAACGCTGCCTGGTCTTGCACTATCCTCACAGTCCTTGCTATTCCTGAGCTCATTGTTGCAGTTGCTGTGCCAGTCCAGCTTATTGAGGGTCTTGCCCTTTTTTATTGACCTTCTACTTTCCAAACATGATATCCTTCTCCAGGGACTGGTCCCTTTTGACAACATGACCAAAGTTGGTGAGATGAAGTCTGGTCAGTCTGACTTTGCGTAGTCAATAAAACACATGTAAACATTTTTCTTGTATTCTTTGCTTTCAGCCAAGATCCATGACATCAGCAATGGTATCTGTTGTTCCACATTCTCTTCGGAATCCAGGGAGAATTCTGGCTGTACATGCTCCAGAACAGATTTGTTTATTCTTTGGGAAGCCCATGGTATTTTCAGTATTCTATGCCAGCACAACAATCCAATGGCATCAATGCTTCTTCCATCTTCCTTATTCACTGTCCTGTAGTCATATTCACACGCATATGAAGCAATTGAAAATATCATGGCTCAGGTAAGGTCCATCTTAGTCTTCAAAGTCACATATTTGCTTCTTAACACTTTGAAGAGGTTTTTTTGCAAAAAATTTGCCCAGTGCAACACAATGTCTGATTTCTTGACTGCTGCTTCTGTGGGTATTAATTGTGGATCCAAGTAAAATGAAATCTTGGACAACTTCTATCTTTTCTCCATTTATCATCATGTTGCTTATTGGTCCAGTTGTGGGGATATATATATATATATATATATATAT
>NW_006921595.1:26388389-26396646 GCF_000298275.1 Orycteropus afer afer | reverse complement strand
AACAACAACAACAACAGGGTCCCGTAAAAGGAGAATAAAATGGTAATAACTGCTTTCATTGGTGTTTTCTTTTTGTTTTGGGTCTGAGGTTCACACCAATTCACATTCTTATGGACAATTTATTTGAGGAAAATTATATTTTATAACTTTTTTTTTTTTTCAGCACCATGCTGTAACCAGCTGAGCTAACCAGCCACACACTTTTTTTCTTTTTTTTAATTGAGCCCAGCAGAGAAGTAGAGAGTACTGCTAGGATGGGTGGTTAGTGTCAGAATTGGTAAAAAGATTGAAGGACTATTTTTGTTTTGGTTTTTGTTAATTGTGCTTTGGGTGCAAATTTACAAAACAGAGTTATTATACGTGCAACAGTTCATGCACATTTGATTTAAAAGCCTGATTACAATCCACAACTGTAAAAAAAACTTTCTTTCCCTCTTTTCCCTGTGTCTACCCGCTCCCTGTTCCCTTCTTAACTACGCATTCCTGTCTGTCCACCTTTCCCTCTATGTGAATGTTGCCCCTCTAGTGTCTCATGGCTGATTGATCTAAAGGATGCATCTCCCTAGAGTAGGTGGATATATCACCCTGGGATAGGTGTTCTGCATGTAGGTTTTTCTACTGTTGGACTGAGAGCCAATCCACAGAAGTGAGACCATTTCTAAACCCAAAGGATAACCCAGGGCCATAGTGTTGGGAATTCTACTAGTCTCTAAACAACCAGTAATTCTGGTCATTTTTGTGATTTTGAATTTTGTTCCACACTCTAACCAGGATCTCCAATTTTTCTCCCTTTCCATATGGTTGACATTGGTAGCCTATATCCATCTAGTTCTTATGGTCCTGGGGTTGTAAAGGCTGAGGTCATCGTGGTCGATCATATCTTTGGACTAATTATTTTCAAGTGACTTTGATTTTCCTCACTCTTCTTTGCTCCAGATGAGAGGAGATCAATAGTTGCATCTTAGCTGGTGCAGTGTAGTAAATTATTTAGTGTGGTTTTTCTACCCATAAGTCTTTGTAAACTCCAAGGTGGAATTTGCCATGAGGAAATTGACCATGAGCTCCTGATTGCTAAAGTTGTCCACCTGGGGTATTTCTGTTTGGTGCAACACAAAGCAATGTTCTGGGAGGTTCTTGCTCTCTCTCAGGTGCTTAGAATTCTGATGTTATGTTTGGTTAGTTTGGCCACTCTGCCAGGCTCAAAATGAGGCTTCCTAGAAGAAGTCTCTCTCTGACTGCTGGTTGAGGAAGACACACTGCTGAAAGAGATATGTGCTGCTGGGAAAGAGAGGCAAGAGACAGGAATTGCTGAGTGAGACACTGAGACACACTCATTGTTGGGAGAGAGACTGTGAGAGACTGTTAGGAGAGAGACTGTGGGCTGGGAGGAAGACTGAGCATTTTTCCTGAATTTGAATTGTAGCCTGGTGCTTCCCAAATAAACCCTGCAATCTGTGAGTTCTATGTGGCCACTGCAGTGAATTATTGAACCCAGGAGATAGGTGATGGGTGCTTTGGGAGGAACAGTTGGTGAAAGGGCTGGAGGGAGGCAGCATGTCTGGCCTTGCAGTAATAGGCCTTGGGTTATTGATGGTGATTCTGTCTTCCTCCTGTGGGGTTAGAGGAGGTAAGGACATGTGACCTCCTTGCCTTTTTAGTAGTTGGCCATTCAAAAGCATTTAAGACCCCAGTCGCTACCCACCAAAGTCGGATGTAGAATAAGATTTTATGTACTACGTTGTGCCAACTGAGCATGATGTTCACTGAGACTGTGGTCTTAAGCGCACAGGCCCAGTGAAATTCTCTATCTCAAGGTATTTGGTTGTCTTTGAGAAGCTACTCCAACCCTGTCCTCTATTACTTCTGTAATGTATGTGGATAATTGTATAGCACAAGTACATATGCAAAATTATCTTCAGCCAAATCTGTCCTTGGTCTTGGGTATATTCCTGTTCACCCACTATATTTTATAGCACTTTTTTAAAAGATATTGTTGATTTGGAGGTAGAAGAAAACACAAGCTCTATTTTCATGAAAGAGATTTTTGATTTCATGGATTTGAAAAGAGTCAGTCTTCTAGTATGCAGATTAGCTCAAATAAGATAATTTTGTCATTATAAGACAGAAGTCATATTCACATGAAGCCCCTCTCCCTGGGGGAAAAAAAAAAAAAAAAACCTGTTTTTCACTAATTGCACTACTATAATAAATCAATGGGAGCTCTGGTAGCATAGTGCCTAGGACACTTGACTGCTAACCAGAAGAAGGTTCAAACCCACCAGCCACTTCTTAGAAGGAAAGTTTGGCAATCTACTTCGGTAGTGAAACCACCTAGGAAACCCAAGGAGGGGTCGCTATGAGTCAGGGATGACTCGAGGCATGTAACAACAACAACAACATTGTAAATCAATTTGTAATGTTTTCCCTTGCCAATATCCATAGTCTGTTAGGAATGGAAGAGACACACTGCTTTAGGGATTTGCAGTTTCTGTCAAGTGTCCACCATTAAACAAAAACAAACCCATTGCCACAGAGTTAATTCTGATTCATAGTGACCCTATTGGGCGGAGTAGAACTGCCTCATAGGGTTTTCAAGGCTGTGCTCATTATGAAAGCAAACTGCTATATCTTTATCCCATGGAGAAGCTGGTGGGTTCAAACTGCCAAACTTCTGGTTAGCAGTGGAGTGCTTAACCAGTGAGTCATCAGGGCTCATTTTGTCCTTCATTGAAAAGCCTAAAAAAATTTCATGATAGAAATTCTTTCAGAAAGTTTGTATGAAACAGCCAAACCTTTTTCACTCATCATAGTATAAATGTTGGAAACAAGCATGTTGTTTTAATTTTTTTTAACATTTAGCTAAATTATTAGAACAACTGAAGAGTGATTGTTTAAAGGTTTCAGTCCTTGTTTGTCTTTTAGCAATTATAATGATATGAAATGTGGATCAACAATTTATTGCCAAATATCGTCTCTAAATGTATTAAGGCTTCTTAATAATTTCATATACAACTCTGTTTTTAGCAGCAAAATGAAGAACACAGAAAATTTTAAATAAGAAAATGTAAATTTATATGATATATATTCCTACCCAGGAATATATTGCTTTATTAATTTAAAATCTTACATATTTATAACCAGAGATTTATATGTATAATCACAGACTTCTATCTTGAGTTTTGATTTTCTTTATATTGTACATTATCTCCTTGATATAAACCTCAGTTTTTAAGCTTTTAAAATAAATTGATGGCAATGAATATTTTAAAGTTAAGGTTAACTTCCTTAATATATAATAACATGATTACCAGCAAATACTAATATGAATAGAGTTCCTATTGAAAACAATTGCTAACGGAATGATTACAGAATGTTGTTCCCATTTATAATTTTTTGGATCTGACTCGATGGTAGTTAATTTTTTTTTATCAGATTTTGACTCCACAACTCCACAGAGTACTTACCTTCTTGTAAGCACAGCACTCATTGTGATCAGTTGGAATTAATCTTATCAAATCAACACACGTTTTGAAAGTGCTTACTATCAAATTATCTAAATCACGGATTCAGATAATGTTTTTTGTGCCTGAATTATATGGCATAGCTTTTTTTTTTTTTTTTTTTGAACTAATGGGCAGAGAGAATTTCCCCAGTAATTTCCATTGTGTTTTAACTTGAACCACAGAGACCAAAAATGTTACCACTTGCTCCTGAGAGTTGCCTTACCTCTGTGCTTTGTCATTTGTTATATTCATTTCAAGAGTATTGTGTAATTGTTTCCATCTCCGAACTTTTTTTTTTTTTTTTTTGATACTGACTGTTTAAAACTGGTAACTTTCTTGTTTTCTTAGTACACCCACAGTGCCTGGCATAAACACATGTTAATGGATCACTGACAGGACAGCTGGTCAAAGATATGCTCTCATTTTGAGAGTGGAATTCTAAATATTTTTTAAGAGTCTAGAGATGTGATGTCAACTGTCAACTCACCTATTTATCTCTGTACTGTTAAGTTTTTTTGATGAGTTGGATCCGAGTTGATGGCAGTGAGTTTGGTTTTTGTTTTTGGATAAAATATTTATCCATCACCTTCATGAGGCCTCTGAAATGAGATTAATAATAAAAAATACATTAATATAAATAAAATGCTAGAAAAACAAGAATATTATAAAATAAAACATTTTGTTTCATTCTATGTGTTTCACAAAAGCAAATGGTGCAATTTTTTGAGAACTTCATGTTTTCTATCTGTTGAGTAATTTGAAATAAATCTGAGGAAAATCTTTATACGTATGATTATAATAAGCAAGAGAATTTTGTTAGTTTAAACATTCAGCAATTGAAAAATTAATAATATTTATGTAAATATAATGCAGTCATCTAATCTCTTAGAAAAGTACTGAAAATCTGCTTTCATGTTGCCAGACAAACATGAGTGAGACTAGCTAAGTTCTTCATCTTCTTTCTTATCATTTTTATGGACTGTCCTTGATGATTTACATTTATGACCAATACTTTTTTCAATGTTTTCTTGCTTTATAAATGCTACCCTATTTTCAGTTAAATGTGATAAGCATTAGGTAAGCCTAAGAATAAGATAAATATCCAAAATGACATATTTAAGAAAGCAATGCCAAAAGTACTTTCAAAGTATCCATAGTTTCTGTTACTACTGACTTTTTCACTGTCTTAATAATGAAAATTCAAAACACAATCTCAGGTGCAGCTTATTTGTTTTTATGTTTGTAAGGAAATCGGCATTATTTAATGTTTTATGATTTAAGTCCACTAAAAATTCTGTTAATTCTTGACATAATTTTGAAGGGAATTTCCTAGAACCAATTAAAATTGTCACAATTTCCTAGCATTCCTGAAAATATAATACAGGATGTGGAGACCAAGATCAATTTGTTCCTACGATTTATTTTGAGACCATGTCACATACAGATGCTAAGATTTGATGTGTTGATAAAGTAGGAGCCAAACACAAAGGCTCAGCAATAAGGTGGCTTGATCAGGCAATTCAGTCACAGCCAACAAGCTAGCAGCTCTCTGGCTATTGGAATGTACACAGTCTCTTTGAAAGAAGGAAGTGTACTGAAATAATTAAGCATGCTTCAGGGCCTTCAGGAAGGTCAGAGCACTGCCTTAAGAAGAAGAAAAATGTTAGCTAAGTAATACCAAGTGGTTTGAGTATGAAAACTCTGTAATAAAAGAAACAGATCTTTGTCCTTCACAGCAAACTCATATACCTAATGTTATCCTATTATTTTGTCTAATCAATTGCTACTAGAATAAAGATGTCTGCTGTGGTGGCATAGTGCCTAAGGCATCTGACTGCTAACCAGAAGGCTGGCGGTTCAAACCTATCAGCCACTCCTGGGAAGGAAGATTGGGCAATCTACTGCCATCAGAAACCCAAGGAGGGGTTGTGAGGAGTCGAATCCAACTCCACAGCAGTGGGTTTGGTTTTTTGGATGGTAGGCAGAATAATGAATCTTAAAAATGTTCATATTCTGATTCCTGGAACCTGTGAATATGTTAGGTTCTATGGCAAGGGAAATTAAGATTGCAGATGGAATTAAGGTTGTTAATCAGGTCATCTTGAGATGGGGATATTATCCTGGATTTTCCAGGGGGGGCTTATTGTAATAACAATCATCTCTATAAATGGAAGAGGTGGGTAGAATAGAGGGAGCAGAGAGCAAGTAGAGTGAAAGAACTTGGCCTACCCTGTTGGGTTTGAAGATAAAGGATTGGGGCAATGAGCCAAGGAATGCAGGCAGCCTCTAGACTGGAAAAAGTAAGGAAATAATTTTCCCCCAGAGCCTCCAGCATCTTAATTTTAGCTCAGTGAAACCCATTTTGGACTTCTGACCTCCAGAATTGTGAGATAAATTTGTATTGATTTAAGCCACTAAATTTTTTGGTTATATTTAACAGTAAAAATAGAAAACTAATACAGTGTTGAAAAGCAAAATGACATAGGGACAGATCTAAAGGAAGCCAGTCAAGGATAAATGTTCCCATTCTCTGTAGCAGCTGCATCCATCAATTAGACATTGTTAAATAAACCCAAATCTTTACAATTGAGTTGTTGGTATATAATTTAATCCTGTGTACTCTAGAAATTTCTTGAGTTAAGAATGCAAAGTTAGATAAAGGATGTTGTTGTTATGCGCCATCGAGTTGGATCTGTTTCATAGTGACCCCTCCTTGGGTTGCCGATAGTATTCTGAAAATAGAAGAAAGACCATCAAACCTGCTTCCAGCATTCACATCTCAAAGACTACTTAGTTCATAGCCTCAAATTCTAAAGTATTGAAACATTGGTAGTTCGTAATTAGCAGAAATGTATAAAGAGTACTTGAGACAAAGAACTCATATTAAAGACTACTCACACAAAAAGATATCCTTCTTCAGGAACTGGTCCCTTTTGACACCATGACCAGTGTATGGGAGATGAAGTCTGGCCATCCTTGCTTGTCTCAGGAGCATTCCAGTTCTACTTCTAAGACAAATTTTTTCATTCTTCTGTCACTCCATGGTATTTTCAGTATTCTTCATCAATATCACAATTCAAATGCATCAATTCTTTGCTGCAATATTGGGCTCAAGCATAGCAAAGATTTGAGGATGGCACAGGATTGGGAAGTATTTCTTTTCGTTTTACATTTTGTTGCTAGGAGTCAGAACCAACTCTACAGCACCTAACAACAACAACAACAACAAAATAAAAGTATATGCAGAAAGACTTTTATTGACGCACTAGATCTTTCACAGGCATACATCTTAATTTCCTAATAAAGGAGAATAATTTCTAGATATATTTATGTTAAACAATGATAGAATCACAGGTCTAGATGTCATCAATCACTCAGCTTCTCTCTTGACATCTGAGTTACTGAATAAGAGGTAACCCATGTGAATTCCTGCTATGCCAAAACACATGCTGGTTCGCGGTTTCAGAAGAAGCTTTTAAACTGAACCTAGGTCAGAGCTGGCTCTGAAGCCTGAGAGTTCGCAGGCATAGGACTTTGAGCTGAGCCCCAGCCACAGGTTACCTTGGAGAAGTCACTTAAAATCTACGTGGGAACTCATTTTCTCACCTTTAAAAGGGGATCTTTCATCCCAGCACATTAAGGTGGCTTGTTTTTGCTAACTTTCCACTCTTAGAGGCCACACAAAATTCTGGTTCCTCTAGCAAGAAATGGCCCAGGGGCTGGGACAGATGAGGAGTGAGCCGCAGGGATCCAGGTGAGGAGAAGGAACCCAGGCCATATGCTAAAGCAGCAGGGCAGGAGAACAGGAGACAGGAGAATTAGGCCCTGGGACTGGATCAGAGTAAGGAATCAGTTGCAGGGGCCCAGGTAAGGGTGGTAGGAGAGGTTTCCAACAGGGAGACTAACTTGTCTGTCAGTTTGTCCTACCATGGAGACATGTTGATGTGAGTTTTGAGGCTGAGCCACTGGTGTTTCAAACCCAGCGAGATGCACATGGTGCACAGGTATCATCCCAGCTTACAGACTAAGACAGTCTAGGAAGAAGGAAGAGGCCATCCACTTCTCAAAGAATTGGCCAGGGAAAACGTTATGAATAGCAAAGAAACACGGTCTGATACATTACTGCACAACTTTATGAATAGTCCAGATAGGTTTGAAGGCTCTCAAAATAGTACTGGGAAAGAGCTGCATCATCAGAGTAAACCCAGCTTTACTCGTATGGATAAGGCAAAGCTTTTGAAACCTCCATTTGCTGATGTGGCACCACTCAAATTGAAGAGAAACAGCTGCAAACATCCATTAATAATCAGAACATGGAATGTACGAAGTATGAATCTAGAAAAACTGGAAGTAGTCAAAAATGAAATGGAACCCATGAAATTGATATCCTCATCATTACTGAGCTGAAATGGATGGATTTTGGCCATTTATGAATCAGACAACCATATGATCTACTATGCCAGGAATGACAGTTTGAAGAGGAATGGCGTGGCATTCATTATCACAAAGGATGTTTCAAGATCTGTCCTAAAGTACAATGCTGTCAATGATAGGATAATATCCATATGCCTACAAGGAAGACCCGTTCATACAACTATTATTCAAATTTATGCATCAACCACTAAAGCCAAAGATGAGAAAATTGAAGATTTTTATCAACTTCTGCAGTCTGAAATTGACCGAACATGCAATCAGGATGTGTTAATTCTCACTGGTGACTGGAATGCAGAAGTTGGAAACAAAGAAGAATCACC
>NW_006921595.1:26369554-26384153 GCF_000298275.1 Orycteropus afer afer | reverse complement strand
CTTCTTGGATTATTTGCTCAGCATACAGGGTGAATAAATATTGTGAAAGGGTACAATCTTGATGCACACCTTTCTTGACTTTAAACCATTCAGTATCCCCTTATTCCCTTCTAATGACAGCCTCCTGATCCATGTACATGTTCTTCATACATATAATTAAGTGTTCTGGAATTCCCATTCTTTGCAATGTTATCCATAATTTATTATAATTCAGACAGTCAAATGCTTTTGCATAGTCAGTAAAACCCAGGTAAACATCTTTCTTGTATTCATTGCTTTCAGCCAAGATCCATATGACATTAGCAATGATATCCCTCATTCTACATTCTCTTCCAAATCCAGCTTGAATTTCTGGAAGTTCCCTATCAATATACTTCTGCAGCTGATGTTGATTATCTTCAGCAAAATTTTACTTTCATGTGATATTAATGATATTGTTTGATAATTTACACATTCTGGAGACTACTCTGCTGAAATGTGTGCTCATAAATCCAACTGCCTGCTTAACATTACTACCTGAGTGTAATTTCTTACTGTGTCAACTTCATTAAACTAAGACTATGAATCCCAGTATTCACTTCTTTTTAAGACTCTGGCTTAGTGTTGGCCCGTGTGTGTGGGGGGGGAGGGGGAGTGTGTGTCATCTGAAAGTTGGAAACAAATCAGTAAATATGACACTTGTAAGGTCAAGGCAAGGAGCCAATGCTGGTACACCTTGTACATATGGCTGATGGCTTATCTTGTTTTGCCTGCAACAGAAGCCAAGGGCTACAGAAGTTAGCTTCTCTACCTTCAACCAGTTTCTTCCTTTAGCTTCTTGGAGTCCTTGGTTAAGCAGGTGTGTAACTTCATGGGGAAGGTTGCCACCTTCATCCATGCCATTGAAATTGAGGATACTGTGAGACAAAGCCATGTTCTAGTATATTCTTATGCATTTCAACATATCTCATGGATTACAGTTTGCCCTTACTCTCCCCCGCTTCACATACAGATTTTCTTCCCAGTTGTTAACACTGAAGACCAACAAAGACTTCAGGACCACCACCAGGTGCAGAGGCAACGGTCTTGCATAGATATGTTACCAGCTTCCACAACTATTAAAAGTTAATTATTGTAAGTCAAATCCCTAAAACAAACCCCTACACCATTCTTAGTGGCTCTGCCTCCCTGCTTGAACCCCAGTAGATAATTCTACTTCATTTTTCCTTATAATCACTAGCCCTGTTGACTTGGTAAAATCTTAATTGTTGAATTTTTGTCTACCTCCAGCAGAAGGTAAGCTCTGTGGGGGTAAAGAGTTTTGTCTGTTTAATTCATGGCTATCTCCACAACATGTATAACAGTACCTGATCCATACTTAGTGCTCAATACATATTTGTTGAAAAAAATGTTGAAGGAATAAATGAATGAATAATTATTTCTTTTGCAAAGGATATTTTTTAGAAAATCAAGATATCAATATGCAAAGATTAATAATGATCAGTGATAAGTACAATTCTTGAGATATGGCTTAGAAATATAAGCATTAGGAAAAACAAAGCCATTCAAAAATTTGAAGGCCAGAGGAAAAGGATTTTTTTTCTTCTAGCAGGCTGAAGAATGACAAATCAAATTCTGTATATCACCAGATGCTTGTCATGGCAACTGGAAAGGTCATTTTCCATGTGCAACCTGCATAGTTTTTGTCAACTGCTAAAGACTAATCAACACTGGTTCACAGTCAGTGACTGAAATGACTAGAAAGAAAAGTGCCTGTCAAATATGCAGTTAGTTCCATATCAGAAATGCTGTCTAGGTGCAAACAGACAT
Source organism: Orycteropus afer afer (assembly GCF_000298275.1). Taxonomy (NCBI): domain Eukaryota; kingdom Metazoa; phylum Chordata; class Mammalia; order Tubulidentata; family Orycteropodidae; genus Orycteropus; species Orycteropus afer. The sequence continues at coordinate 26,382,344 of NW_006921595.1, read as the reverse complement.
TTGGCAAAAGAGTTGAACAAGACCAAGATGCACCATTACAGGCATACATTTTTTTGTTTTCTTTTCTATAGCACTGTGGGTTCTGCCTGAATTTTGTTTGGTGAGATAAATCTTCTTGTCAAAAAGCAATGGTGTTATTAATTAAATAAAGGAAGAGGCAACTGAGGTGGGATCATGCTAAGCCAAAGTTGTTAAATGAATATGATCTCTTGTGTAGAAAACTTCCCCAGTGGTTATCTAAGCTGTCACCATTTTAGTGAATCTGAGGAAATGTACTTCAGAATTTGTGTTCGTGCTGGCAAAGAAACGAACTAATTTTAATTCTCAACTCCTAACTCTGATATCAATCCAGGAATTCTGTAGCTAAAATATATCTAAATCTGCCCCACAGCCAACGATTACATTTAGGAAAAAAAATATGTATATTACATAGGAAGATAGCAGTCTACCTGTTATAAATGGTAAAAGCAAAGTTTAGAAAAAATTGTTTACTCTTATTCTTGTAATTTTCAAATCTGTAAAAAGTCCTAATTCCTAGAAGATCATAAAAAGGATCATAGAAGATTTGTTTTCTCTGGTTCCTCAGCTGGGTACAAAACTAGATTATTTCCTGATAGTTCTGCCAAAATAAATATTAAAGTGCTGTATTCTCCAACTGGCAGTCAGAACCAAAGGTACGTGAAAGATGACATTAATTATATATGTGCACTTTTCCCACTGAAGAACTCCTTTTATATTTTGCAATATAATGAAGGTTTATTGAAGTTGGTCTTCTCATATCTTTGTTCTCACTCACAATATGTAAAATATTATCTACTGTCCTAAAATAAAAATCCTTCTTCTCAGCAATCCATCTGAAATGAATTTTTCCTCTGCTTATAACTAAATGTTCAGGGTTTTTTTTTTTTTTTTTTTTTATCACTGTGATAATAAAGGTATGATGATTAATTGCTTGATTTTGGAAATGCTAAGAGACTTGAAAATCTCAATTTTCTTAGAGAGGATCGTTTCAAAGAAGAGGATACATGCTGGGAACAAGGAAAAGATCCAACTGATTTTCTACTGAAAAGAAGGGTATGATTCAAGTAGATTTGGAGTGAGGGAGAAAAGATTAGAGCTCTCTACATTGGCGCTTGGAAAAAAAGCCTCAATTCACACATCACTAGCTTTTGTGAGTTTTTTTTTTTCTTTAATAGCTAGGTTTTAAAAGGTACGTTTTAAAATCTAATTGTATAAAAAGTTTTTGAAACTTTTGATGGAGTTACCTTGAGACCAAAGATGCTACTATTGTTTCAAAAAAAAAAGAAGAAGGAAAAGAAAAAGAAAAGCCATCTCAGTGTTTATTGCTATTAACTTTTGGATTATACCAGAACTTGAATTTGCCAATAGAGGGCAATAGTCAAACTAGGATAGGCTACATCTATCATTTTTGCGACTTCTAATGAGGTAGAAGGACACATAGAATCCTCATCTGCTTTTATGGATATTGCTATGTAATTGCAGTGTAATTATGGCACACAACAGCTTCAGAAAATTATCTTTCAAGAAAACAGCTGGTTCTCTTTAACAAACCAAGATGAAATCTTGTCAATTAAAAAAAAAGTCCAAAGAAAATATTCCAAAAATATATGCTGAGAATAAACAAGCAACAAAAATAAAAAACATAAAAATTTTAAATGAATAAATCAGAACTGCTGATATGAAAAATAAGACAAATGTACAAACACAGGAAAATGATGAAGGTAAGAGGTACTTTTGTATATTGTTTTATATTACAGTGTAAACAGATTTCTTGGAAAGAATTCCAAATATGTTTTTCCATTTTTCTCTTTTCTTTTATTTGTGTAATTATGTAAATGCATGAGTGTATGCACTCAGTTTATATATAGAGAGAGAGAGTGAGACAGAGAGAGTATAAAATTTTTCTATAAACTGTGCTCTAGAATATAAAACAATTGATTAGACATTCAAAATTCTACACTCATAAATTTATTAAATTTTAGATATGCTATTAACCCAATGCATGAGTGGTTCATTCTATCAAAACTCCACATACAAAACTTAGAAGGCACTAAGATCATTAAAGAGTCCTTGTGGTGCAGTGGATAAGAACTCAGCTGTTAACCGAAAAGTTCAGCAGTTCAAACCCACCAGCCGTTCTGCAAGAAAAACATGTGGCTGTCTGCTTCCATAAAGACTATAGCCTTGAAAACTCTAAAGGACAAGTTCTACACTGTCCAATAGGGTCACTATGAGTCAGAAGCAACTCAATGGCACACAACAAGTGCATACAATAACAGATCATTGGGAGTAGCGGTGGTTCAATGATAGAATTCTCAGTATCCTTGTGAAAGTCCCAGGTTTCATTTCTGTCCAACATATCTTATGCACAGCCACCACTCATCTATCAGTAGAGGCCTGAATGTTGTATTGAGGCTGAAGAGGTTTCAGCAGAGTTTCCAGACTAAGAGGGACTAAGAAGAAAGATCTGGAAATCTACTTCTAAACGTTGGTCAGTGAAAATAGCATGGATCACAATGGTCTAATCTGCAATGAGTTAGGGGGTGGCAGAGGAGTGGGCAGCATTTTCATTCCGTGGTGCATAAGATCACCTTGACCCAGCATGACTCCATGACAACTAAGAAAAACAAGTCATTAAGGAAACAATTATACACAATTAACTTTTCCAAATGATTTATTTCAATATTACCTTGAAAGTTAAGTCCTTTAAAATGACCAATAGATTATTGGATTTATAAAAGATAAAAATTCCAAGATAAAAACATGAATACTAATATTTAAATTTTATTATCCTACTACTCAATTAAGAAGGAGCTCTGATAGCCTAGTGCCTAAGGTACTTGACTGCTAACCAGAAGGCTGGCAGTTCAAACCCACCAGCCACTCCTCGGAAGGAAGGTTGGGCAATCTACTTCCGCAGTGATACTGCCTTGGAAACACAAGGAGGGGTTGCTATGAGTTGGTCCAACTCGATGGCACAAAACAACAACTCAATTAAGAAGCTCTGGTTGTGCAGTGACTAAGGTATTTGCCTGCTAAGCAGAAGGTTGGCAGTTCAAATGTACCAGCCACTCTGTGGAAAGAAAACAGGGCAATCTACTTCTGTAAAGATTTACTGTCTGGGAAACCTAGTGGGGGTTGCTATGGGTCAGCAGTGGGTTTGGTATTCGGTTTTAGTTACTCAATTAAGTATTTTCAAGTGCTTAGTTATATTTTGATTCTAATGTAAGCATTAAAAATAAGAAATAGTGAAGTAACGTTTTTGTCACTCCCAGAATGGCATTTCATGCAGTTTTACAAGTATTGCTTATACATCTTATATTTAGAAACTATTTTAATCAAGCAAAAACAAACCAAACTCACTGCGGTCGAGTCCACTCGACTCATGATGACCCCCTCCTTGGGTTTCCCAGTGTTAGCTCCATGGAAGTAGATTGCCCAATCTTCCTTCTGAGGTGTGGTAGCCTCCTGGTTAGCAGTCAAATGCAGGCACTACATCACCAGAGCTCCCACAAAACTTAGTTTGTTGTTGTTTTGCCGTCCAGTCGGCCCCGACTCATAGCGACCCTTCCTTGGGTTTCCGAGGCAGTATCACTACGGAAGTAGGATTGCCCAACCTTCAAAAATTAGCTAGAGGTGTATTATTACAGAATTGCACATTGATAGTTCATTAAAATGATAATAATAATAATAATAAACTAAAAACAATATATGAAATTAAAAACCAGTATGTGAATGTATCTATCATCTATATAATCTGAATATATATATATATGATATATATGTTAAAAAGTAGATAATAATTCTAAGATTTTTTTGTCTTTGTTTGTTTTTGTTGTACACAGTAAGTTGACTGTCCAGCTATATATATCAAACTATAGTCCCTAGACCAATGGCATAAGCATAAAAAGTTCCCTATCACAAACTTACAAAATTCAGAGATTGGGGCCCAGTAATTTCTGTTTAACCAAGGCTCTCGGTGATTCTGCTGCAAGTTTGGAAACCATTGCTTTTAATAAATATATTATTTTCATGATTATTATAATTTGAACAGTAAGAATCCCAGAAGATTTCCTGGTCTCTAGAATTGTTAAACTAAATAGATTTGATTCAGGTATAATTAAGATACTCTTATCAGCTAGATTGATTATTTGCTGCTAGTGACTGAGCCTTTTAAAAAGAGGGCCTGTAATTGATTATGTAGAGAAACTTTCTTAAATTTGTACTTGCCCTGAAATTATGAAGATGAGCTATAGATTTTCAGTCCTAAGAGTTCCTTACAATCATCTAATCATTCAAAAACTTGGAGAACTGGGGACCAGTTCTTTGAGTAACATAAAATGAGTATGCATTGAAACAAATGCAGTATAATAAGCTATATAAATTACAATAAGCTATATTATTAATAAACTACAAAATTATAAACTATAATAATACTATTAATATTATTGTGATGAAGTATTCAAATGACAGGGCCTCATCAATGTCTGATGAGCAAAAGAAATGGTTATGTATTACAACTTGTTGCGTAATACTGGAAAGAGTTTATGAGAGATTTCTGAGAAACAGGTAGGCATTGCTATAATCTTACACATCCTTTCTGAGAATGCAAGTTAACAGAAATATTAAGTGGATAAATATTTAATTCTTGTCAAGAGGACAAGATAAATTAACTAGAATGATAGCCATTTGAAAATGCACTTGGAATGATGCTCAACAGTGGTTAATATCACATGAGGGAATATAGGCAAATGGTTTAATTGAACCAAAAAAAATGAAATTGCTTCAAAGTTCACAGTTCTAGAATGTCTAAACCAAAGTCAACTTTTATTGATATTTAAAGCAGTGAAACCACTTTCATCGATCAATTTTGTGTGGTAGATGATGCACTACAAGAGACACATCTATAATATGCTGTACAAAGTGTTATAAGCAGTGTTGGCAGTATATTACAAATAATGTTGAAGTTTCAAACAAGTTTTGTCTGGTAAGTAACTTCTGAAAAAGATGACTTTAACTATTTTTAACCTATTTCAATGTGAATTTAACATTAAAAACGGGACATGCATTTCTTAAGATTGACACTACTGTTAGATGAAAATTCCTTTGGGTATACAATATAGAAAGCAAAAGTTGTCAACATCATATGGCAGACATCAACATTTGAGTTTCTTCTGTGTGGAGGAGACTGAATTATTTACCTTGAGGATTTAAACAAGAACTACTAGATACAGCCACAATAGATCAAATTTAAAAGGGAAACCCAAGGTAGAGGCACAAAGGAAATATATATACATAATATGAAAAAGATACTTATGTACACTTTATACCTAAACACATATATGCATATGTGCATAAACATTAAAAACGTTAGTAATTTTCTCCAACACTTTTTGTAAAAATTAAGGACAGTAGTAGTAAGCTACAATATTAATTTAAAATTGAGAAATATAAATCACAGGTAGATTATTTTTGTTAATTCTTTCTATGCAAATTTCAATATAGTTACTAGGTTAATATAATTTTGAGTCAATATTTGAAAAAAAAAAAAAAAAAAGAAAGAAAAGAAAAGAAATATTGCCATAGAGTCGATTCTGACTCACAGCTACCCTATTGGATGAAGTAGAATTGTCGCAAAGAGTTTCAAAGGCTTTTACAGAATCGAATTGCCATATCCTCCCATGGAGCATCTGGTGACTTTGAACTGCCAATCTTTTGGTTAAGTGCTTAACCAATGAGTCATGAGGGCTCCTTGTAGAGCGTAAAAAAATCACAAAATAAGTTGTGTTTTCTTTCTCAACTAATGAAGAATTCACCTCCAAATAAACACACTTTCAAAAGCCTTTCACTAATTGTTTAAAACATGAGAGTTTCAATAAAATGAAAAAAAAAAAAGAAAAGAAAACTACTGGGAAACTTGATTGTTATCATTATTCTTTGGTATTTGAAGTTGATAATGGTCATAATGAAAAAAACAAAAAATGTGGATTTTGGAGGAGTGAGATTTAGCATTTGCCATAGTAACAGCCATCACAATTCTTATGTAGCTTTGTTATTTTAGCACCTGTAAAGATTCATTTTCCCCAAAAAACTCTCTTCATTGCCAATTTCCTAAAATCCAGATACTTCTGTGAAAATTTCCTCCACTCTTCCATTTTTAACGTAGACTCCTAAAAAGGGGAGGAGGTCTTCTTAATCCAGTATTTAAATAATGTGTTCATCTCCCAATTCTTCCTTTTGCAATTACATGGCTTTCATTAGGATGGACCAGGAGCCGAATGTGGACAGTGGTGGTTCAAGGATAGAATTCTCACCTTCCATGCGGTAGAACTAGGTTTGATTCCCAGCCAATGTTCCTCAAGCACAACCCCATCTGTTTGTCAGTGGAGGCTCCTATGTTATTGTGATGCTGAACATGATTCAGTGGAGCTTCTGAACTAAGACAGACTAGAAAGAAAGGCCTGTCAATCCACTTTTGAAAGGGTCAGATCCTCTTGTGCAAGAGGCAGATAACAACAACAATAGTTGCTGCATAACATCTCATATCAAACTGCTGCCTCCTTTATAAGGCTCACCTCCACAAAATGCCCCATGCAAAAAGAATCACAAACTCACTTCCAATTCCCCTGATGGAGAAGACATGCATTTACTGAAGTCTATTGAAGAGGGAGAAAGCAACTTATATCACATACATAATGCAAAACTTTCTAAAGAAAAAAAAAAAAAAAGACATGTATTTGCCCATTTGTTTTCTTAAAGTCTAACACTGAGAGGTAGGCATTTAAAGACAGTCTACCTTACCCTCAAAATCCAGTAAGTGTCCCCATCCCCATACTGGCTTTTTTCTCATTCTGAATTTGCTTCTGGAACCCTTTATTATATAAAATAATCCAGTATCCTCAGTGCTATTTATGTTTATATTCCAAACCAAACTAATACACATTCTTAGAAAGATAAGAAGGAAGAGGAGAGAAGAGAAGAAAAGCTGCAAATATTTCCATTAATTTTCACCTTTGTTATATACTCCATGTCCAGCAAGATTTCTTTGATCTAAGTTTGGTTTGATATGTGTATGTTCTCACTTGTTCACTTGTCAGCCCCTCTTCCAAGCCATTCCACCTCTCTTTCCTTTTCCCCTCTACTGATCTTTCTTCACTTTCTCTCCTTTTCCTCCAACTTTTATTTAATATAATTCACATGTAAGTTAAGGTCTCACTGCTATTTGAGAATGACTTTATGGCATGACAAGGAAGGGTGTTTGAAGGGAAAACAATATAAACATGGAAAGTTGGAATGTGCCAGCCAAAAGAGCCATTGGATTTTATGAAAATAATGTGGATACCAAACCAAAAAAAAAAAAAAAACCTCACTGCCATGGAGTCAGTTCCGACTCATAGTGATCCTTCCTTGGTTGTGTCTCTAAGGAAGTATATTGCCCAGTCTTCCTTCCGAGGAGTGGCTGGTGGGTTTGAACCGTCAGCCTTCTGGGTAGCAGTCAAATGCCTTAGGCACAGCACCAGTACAGAAAGCCTTTATTAGTTGAGGGAAATTCACAAACCTGTCTTAGAGAAGATCTAACTTCCAGTAATAAAATTCTCTCTCTTATTCATCAGATTTCAACCCTCTGAAGACATGCTAATTGGTGAAGTGTACCATCATGAATAATGTTTGCTATGTTGCTTCTCCCAGGTAGCATATTTGAATTCTGACTTCTTTTTTCCCCTGAAGACAATGAAGTAATCTAATGGTTGATATTTAAATCATTGAGGTGGGCTCATGGGGGAATATTAGACATTTGCCATCAGTTCAAATCAGATTTCTATGTGATTTCTTTTTGTTCTAACCACAAGCATTCACATTCACAGGGATTGCTGTGCCTATGGTGTTCCAAGCACTGCACTGTATGTTTTACATAATTGTCACATTTAAACCTTGGCTTTCAAAATTGCAGATATTACAGACTTCCCTGTTGTATCTTGTACTTTTGGATTTTCATCTACCAGAAAATGGCATATACCACACATTTCTACTTATATTTGCCCTTCTCCTCACTTTTTTACCCTGTAAATATCTCAATTTTGATCAGTGCCTTAGAAAGTCAGTGATTTATCTTCTCATTCAAAATGGCATAGTCATGTGACCTATTAAAAGCTCTTCTGTGGTAAATGATTTATCATTCTTATCATTTAATTCAATACTACACCTGAAATTTTGGTTTATTAGCTAAGTGCACTCATGAGGATTTCCCACATTAATGTAAGGCTGTGACAATTTCTTAGAGTTCTGAACTTAGAAAATTGACAAAATATAAATGCAGTCATTACTTTGTGTGATTTTCTGATGGAAATGTATTAATGAACGATAATATATCAGGTCAGCTGTATTATAATTTGTAAACATTCACAATTTGAACAAAAACAGAAATGGAGAAAAAGTTTCTACTTCTTATTCAGTGAAGATATTGCTTAGTCTTAGGAATATGTGAGGAAGAACAAGTGTCCAAAAAATGCTATGAAAATCCAAGAGACATTGATTATGACAAAGTGAAAAGTCCCCACCTAAGAATCTCTTTCATCTCTGTGTTCCTTGAACTGCATTTGGCCATAATACTAGGCAAATAAGAACAATCTAATTGAATTATGACAGACATGTTTAGAGCTTTTTAAATTTTTTTTGGTGTTTTATTTTTGGTGAAGATGTATACAATACAACATACATCAAATCAACAGTTTCTACATATTCAATTCCGTGACATTGGTTACATTTTTTAAGTTGTGCCAACTTTCTTGATATCATTTTGCAAACTGTTTCAGCAGCAGCAGCACAAACTCACTGCCTCCTAAGCTTCTCACCTAACTTTTTAAGTTGCTACTGCCAATTTGATCTCATATAGATAATTAAAAAAAAAAGAGCACAACTCCCAAAGCATTGGTTTAAAGATGTCCTTAAGGGATAGTTTTGGTATAAAGTTTAAAGATTTCCTCCCAGCTATAGTTTCAGGGGAGTCATCCAACCTCAGTGGCATCATCTAACATCAGTGGCACCAGAAATTCTAGATTTGATGGGAATTTGAAGTTTTGTTCCACAAAGTTTCCTCCTTTTGATCAAGATTCTTCTATAGACTCTTTGATCAAAACTTTCAGTAATGATAGTTTCACAAAATCTCGTTCTTTTGGTTTCATGGCAAAAGACCCAGTTGCTCATGGAAGCAATTGGATACATATTCCATTTCCTCTTCCAATTCCTGACTTTTCATCTTCTTCTGCTAATCTGTGAGAATAGAGACCAAGTTTCGTATCCTGGATGGCCACTTGCAAGCCATTAAAACCCTAGGCACTACATAGTGAAATAGGAGACAGAACGTAAATACTAAAATTGATATTGGGCCAATTGATTGATAAACCAAACAAAAAACAAACTCACTGCCGTCGAATCAAACCCGACCCATAGCTACCCCTCCTTGGGCTTCCGAGGTGATATTGCTAAGGAAGAAGATTGCCCAACTTTCCTTCCAAAGCGTGGTTGATGAGTTTGACCTGCTAGCCTTCTGTTTATTAGTCAAATGCCTTAGGCACTATGCTACCAGAGCTCCTAATTGATTGATATGTTCCACAAAACCATGACCCTAAACTTTCAAACCAAGAAAACAAATCCCATGAGATGCTGGTTTGTACATAGGCAGTATCATTAGCTTCTTTCCTTTTCTTTTTCTTTTTTAGAAATATATATACATATATATAAAATACACAACAATCACCTATTCAACTTTTATCAACTACATTAATTATATTGTGCTATAATTTTCCTTAGTCAGTGCTGACTATCTCTTCAAGATATACAGAAACACACTACTCCCCAAACAGTGGCTTCCCCTCTCCACTTTCCTCCCACTACTGTTAACTACTAATAAACTTTTGTATGCACTTTTATAAAAATTAAATTAATCCATGTAGTCAAGCTTCCTGCCTTAGCCTGCTCTTCTTTTGATGGTAGATAGGCCATCTAAAAGTTCAACAACATTGGCAGACTCAAGAGTGTTCAAATTAGCCAGTGAACCAGAATTGTTAGGGGTGGGAACATGGTGGAGGTGGCATCAGATCAGGATAAAGAGAATGTGTAGTCCAGTACATCTGAACTTTGAGGCTAAAGGTAAGAAACATAGATTTCAGAAGCAGGTGACAGTACCTTTCCTCAAAATACCAGATAGAACCAGACCTATCACAGTGACCAGGATGGATTTACACTATCAACTGGGCTACTGAGAACAAAATAAATCAATAAGTAAAAAGAAAGAAAGAAGGAAAGAAAAGAAAAAGTAGTAATTTCCCTTACATGTTTGCATTCCCCATTATTGCATCATCACCTCTCCGGCATCTAAGTTCATGACTAAACAAATTCTTCAATAAATGTTTGCTCAATTGTGGTGTGTATCTGATACAGTTATCAATTCTTAAAATATTGGGATCTTTGGTGGTTGACATATTTCATAGGAAGGTGCAGTGGTTACATTTGTGTGTCAACTTGGCTAGGCCTGATTGAGTAGCTGGGTAGTGGGATGTAGTTAGTATTCCCCATGATGAGACTGGTAATCAACTCCATGGTGGAATCTACTTGAGCAGCTGAGGCTGAGTATCTGCCTTTGGGTATGTAGTCTGCTTCCTGTATATAAGAAACAGTTTTGAGAATGGTCTCTAGCTTATGGCACTCTTGGACCCTGCATGTAGCAGTGTCATTGTTCAGCAACCTGCCATGCTTTGCTGACCTTGGAACTTACAATAGATTTGAATTAGTGGCCCGCTATGTGGTTTGGTAACATCAGGATTGTGCCATTTTATTTGTCAACCTTGGGCTTGTTAGCCTCAGCAGCCAGTAGCTGTCTAAATGAGGAGATGCCTCTAGCTTCAATGGGCCAGGAGCAAGAGGCAGAGCTGAAGCCCAAGGTCAAAGGGCTTTCACACAACCCCTAGAGCCTGGCACTTTGAACTTGGACGTAAAATCTCCAAATTGTAAGAATAAATTCTTGTTTATTCAAGCCATCCCATTTGTGGTATATTCCTGTCAAAGTGGTACTAGGTAACCAGAACAGAAGGCAATCAGATGAAATGAATTTTAGATAAATAGTTGAATTTTCTTCTAGGCACCAAATCATTCCATTGATTTGATGATGGAGTACATTTTATATCATATATATGTATGCCTATGAAAAGATTGTGGACATTATTTTGCCTGTGAAAAACTAAAGATGCTATTTTCTATTTTCTTAGAGACAATCCATTTTCATTTAATATCATTTTTTAAGTTTTTGCAATTAATTAGTCTTATCATGGTGATTTCCTAACCTGACATTCAAAGACTTTCCAGACATTTTGATCTTATCAGCATGACATTCCTTCTGCTTCAAACAGCCGTGGATTTGATCCTGACTCATGGCAATCCAATGTGTTTTAGAGTAGAATTGCACTCCAAAGAGTTTCCAAGGCTGTGAACTTTCAGAAACAGATCGCTAGACCTTTCTTTTGAGATATCTCTGGATAGATTTGAACTGCTCACCTTTCAGTTAGTAATCAAGTTCTTAACCATAACTCCACCCAGGGACTCTACTTCCTACAATAGTCTCTGGTTACACAAGCAATGCAGCCTTTTTCTCTGTGGTTTTCTCAGTTGCAGGCCTTTTCACTCCCTTCCTCACCCCTAAGCCCACAATGCCACAGAATCTGTCTCCATTTTTTCAGGCCCAGCTCAAATTTGCCCAACCAAGAAGTGTCCCATCCTTCCTCTCCTCTTCCCCACCAAATAAACTCATAATCATTATCTTCCTTCCACACTTTCTTCCAAGAACTGAAATGGTGCATTATTAAATATTTTTAATATATTTCTTTTTGTTAAAATAATTTATATAAGCAGTTGTTTGCCTTCTAAATGGTCAGCTGCTAAGGACATCATCTGAGTTAACTTTTTAATTCCCCACAGCACTAAAGCACATCTTAACTGCTTCATGAAACTTGACTTAATTTGATTGAACTTCTTATAGTTTCAAACTTTTATATATTTTTGATTACCCAGGGAAGTACACAGAGTGTTTGTGTTGCAATGGTAAAAAGCCTGACTGCTAACCAAATATATGCAACAGCTCTGTGGGAGAAAGACCGGGTGATCTGCTCCCATAAAGATTACAGTGAAGCAAACCTTATTGATCAGTGCTACTCTGTCACACTGGATCTCCATAAGTCAGAATTGACTCAACAGCACTCAACAACAACAACAGGGAAGTATAATTCCTTTTATCTACATTTGCCATTAAACATCTGTTTGATTTTTTTTCCCCATGTGAGCATTTTACAATGTTTACAATTGACCAGGTCCCGGGTTACTGAGAGATCTTCTTTACCAACATATGGTTATATCTGAATGATTACTCTGGACTTGAGTCTGTTCATTTAAGTCTAATGAGGTCCACAGAGGTGACCGTATGACTCATGACATGAAGTCATTTTTCCAATTAGCATTATGACAAATGCATTAGGAGGAGAGTTTTTCAATAGATTTCCACAGCTGTTGAAGGGATCAGGCGTCAGAAGATTTTCAGCTTTCTTCTGCTGTTCTGGTCAAATAACTTATTTTTACCAGACTCTGGCTCTTGATGTAGTTGACAGTAATCGTATGTCATGTGAGTTGGAGCCCAATTTTAAAATGATCCTTGTAATGGTACCATAAGTTAAGAAATTTTAAGAAGGATCAACTGTAACTTTTTATTGAGTGATTGATCTTT
>NW_006921595.1:26359294-26368666 GCF_000298275.1 Orycteropus afer afer | reverse complement strand
GAGGCAGTATCACTACGGAAGTAGGATTGCCCAACCTTCCTTCCGAGGAGTGGCTGGTGGGTTTGAACCGTCAGCCTTCTGGTTAGCAGGCAAGTGCTATGCTACCAGAGCTCCGGCAGTTAGTACACAAAATAATAAGAACTTTTATTATATTACTATTAAAATAACAGTTTTCTAAAAAAGTTATAAGTATACAATAGCAAGTCAGCATTATTATTTTCTTCCTTTCCTTTGTCTCATGAAGGCCAAATCCTTATATCATGTTTTCCTGGATACCTACCTTACTATTCTATTTATTATGTTTTTTCCTACTAATATTAGAATCTTCATATTTATGCTACAAATAGACTTATTTTTAAATATTCATACATATTTCTACATCTTTATATTTTCATAACCATTAGTATTTCTTAAAATTTTTCTGAATCTGAAGCCTGCCTTACATTATAAGAATATGCTATAAACAATCCAATTAAAAAATGGACAGAAAATATGAATACACACTTTACCAAAGAAGATATTCAGGCAGCCAACAAACACATGAAGAAATGTTCAAGATCATTAGCCATACTCATTGCCATCATTAAGAGATGCAAATCAAAACAACCATGACATACCATCTCACCCCATCGTTAGTAGCAAAGTTTAACCAAGACAGAAAAATAACAAATGCTGGTGAGGATGTGGAGAGATCGGGACTCTCATACATTGCTGGTGGAACATTAAGGTGATACAACCACTGCAGAAATCAATATGGTGATTCCTTAGAAAGTTGGAAATACAAATACCATTTGACCCAGCCATCCCATTACTAGGTATATATCCTGTGGTAGTTAAGTTTGTGTGTCAACCTGGCTGGACCTGGTTGAATGGCTGGGGAGCTGGAAGTAGTATTCCCTATGATGAGACTGGTAATCAACTCCATGGTGGAATCTACTGTGAACAGCTGAGTAGCTGCCTTTGGGTATGTGGTCTGCTTCGTGTACATAAGGAGAAGCCTTGGGGAACAGTCCATAGCCTATGACTTGCTTGAATCCTGCATGGAGTTGTGTCATTGTTCAGCAACCTGCCATGCTCCAGCAACCTTGGGAGTTTCAATGGACTTGAATTAATGGCCAGCCGTGTGGTTTGGTAACACTGGGACTGAGCATTTTTACTTCTCAATTTTGGGCTTGTCAGTTTCAGCAGCCAGCAGCTGTCTGAGTGAAGAAAAACCTCTGGCTCCGGTGGCCAGGAACTGAAAGCAGAGCTGAACCCCAAAGTTGAGGTGCTTTAACCCATCCCCTAGAGCTTGGCACTTTGAACTCAGACTTAAAACCTCCAAACTGTAATAGAATAAACTCCTGTATGTTAAAGCCATCCTATTTGTGCTATCTTCTGTCAGAGCAACACTAGGTAACCAAAACATAACCTAAAGAAGTGAGAAGCATACCTATGTTCATCATAGGAGCTCTGGTGGCTTGGTGCCTAAGGCATTTGACTGCTAACCAGAAGACTGGCAGTTCAAATCCACCAGCACTCCTCAGAAGGAAGATTGGGCAATATACTTCTGTAGTGATATTGCCTCAGAAACCCAAGGAGAGGTTGCTATGGGTCAGATCCAACTCGACAGCAGTGAGTATGTTCATCACAGCACTATTCACAATAATAAAGAGATGGGAACAACCTAAGTGTCTATCAACTGAGGAATGTATAAACAAACTGTGGTACATACACACAATGGAATACTATGCAACCCTAAAGAATAATAATGTAGAATCTGCAAAACACCACATAATGTGGATGAACTTGGAGGATATTAGGTTGGGGGGCCTATATATATATATATATAATCTTTGAAGTCAAAGATTATTAGTGGTTACCAGCTGTACAAAGGGGAATCTTCTGTTTACAGGGCATTGAGTTTATGCTAATGCTAATGGTGGAATATTTTGGAAAAGGATGGAAATAATGATGGCACATCATGAAAAATATCATCAATGTGCCTAGGTTGTAAATGTGGAAATTGTTATGTTGGTGAATGTTTTGTTGTGTGTATGTTCTTGCCACAATTAAAGCAAAAAAAGAAAAGAAGAAAAAGAAATTGCTTTAATGAACAAATAAAGCCCAATTTAAGGAGATCTAAGCTGCAACAGATCATTCAACACTAGACTGATTTCATTCTAGGAAAAACAAAATGGGTCTGTCACATGGCAATTCACAATTAAAACTTATTATTATTTCTTATCAAGTCACATCCTTGATTAGCCAGAGGTTTTTCTTGTCTCTAATGGAATTTTAACCACATTCAAGTATAATGGAGCACAATACTTAGGAAGATATACTGAAAATATTGGAACAACAATTTTCTATTGAGAAAATCAACTGCATTAGGGACCGAAAACTACAGCCTACAGACCACATGTTGCCCACATTTGTTTTGTCAGTAATTGTTTGTTGGCATAACTCAAATGAAAAAAAACAAACTCACAAAACTAAGCCAAAGAACTATGAAAATTATTTTACCTACATCCCTGCACCATATTCATTAAGCTTGCTTCCACCACTGAGGAAAACTTGTTGTTCATAAGCATTAACATTGAGTCAATTCTGACTCATAGCAACCCCTTTTGGATGTCTGAGACAGCAAATCTTTAAGGAAGTAGATGCCCAGTCTTCCTTCTATGGAGTGGCTGGTGGATTTGAACCACCAGCCTTCTGCTTAGTAGTCAAATACCTTAGGCACTATGCCACCAAAGCTCCTAAAATCATGCTCATTCCTTTATATTTGTTTGAGGCTGCTTTCATGACACAAGGAAGAGTTTGAGTAGATGTGACAGAGACTATAGGCCTCATAAAGCAGAAAATATTTACCATCTAACCTTTTATGGGGGAAAAAAATGCCAGTCTTCAACTACATCTTTGGTTTGTCTAATTTCTTTATTTTAGATTTAATTTCTTTATTTCTAATATTAACTAGGCCTAATTATTTGGTTAATTATTTGACCTAGTTCTTAAAGGACTATAGAAACAAGTATCAAAAATAATAATTCTACTTGTGTACACACACATAGAAACAACTGATAAATTCATTACATCTAAGATAAGTTTGAAAATTTATCAAGAGAAAGTTGAAAATAACAAGGACATGGTTCACTATGATTTTTATTTTATGAGAAAAAAAGTATTAATACCTTATTAATCTAAAGGTTATCATGGACTAAATTTGAGAATCTTTGTAACATTGTTTAGTTTCCTTCAGGTCATTCCATTGCAGACATGCATAAGTGTATCTCATTCTCTCCACTTGGCATGTGCTCTCCTACAATGCTGAGAGTAAAACAAATTTTATGGGGATGAGTAAAACAATGTTAAAAATATTCCAACTATCATCCCAAGAATTTGAATTGAATGTTTTTGAGGAGTAATATTTTGTATGGTGCAATAAATCCCTGAATAAAGATTAATTGCCTAGAGATAGTACAATGAAATAATAAGTTTCCATATCTCTTACTAAAAATAGACATATAGTAACTCTCTCTTTCCTAGTTATGTAAAAACAAGTGTACATAGCTTTCTTTTTAAAGACATAGAATACAAGCTATAACTTCAGGCCTCCGATTGCTAATCATCTGGTGTGCTTTTGGAGTAAAGCTATTAGTGGCTGTAGACATTGTTTGAAACAAGAACAGAATGGCTTCTGGAAAAGTATGCATTACAGTCTTTATATGAGAAAGGAAAAGAAGATAAGCTTTTCTGCAAAAGTGGAGAATTCTAGAGAATTAATTTAAAAAAAAAAAAAAAAAAAAGAAAAGTAATTGGATTATTGAAGTAGCAAAAAGGAGAAATCAACTTGGCCTGTCATTCGCTATGACTCAACGGCACATAACAACAACAACAACAACAATATATTTAGGAGCTCTGGTGGCATAGTGACCAAGGCATTTGACTGCGAACTAGAAGGCTAGCAGTTCAAACCCATTAGCCACTCCTCAGAAAGAAAGTTGGACAATCTATTTCTGTAGTAATACCACCTTGGAAACCCAAGGAGGGTCACTATGAGTCAGATCTGACTCTATGGTAATGAGTTTATATATATGGATATTATAAGTATATACACAATTTTTAATTTTGGCTTTAAATGGGGTCTTATTACCCAAAGGAGGAGGAAAGTAATGCAGCTGATATATTACACTGGGCCTTCCCATTGTGCACAGCCATAGTTCTGAAGTAATGCTTAGATCCTCTTCAACCCAGCAACCACCTGGGACTTAGAGGAAAGCAATGTTGTTGTTGTTATGTGCCATCGAGTCAGACCCGACTCATAGCAACCCCTCCTTGGGTTTCCGAGGCAGTATCACTATGGAAGTAGATTGTCCCATCTTTCTTCCGAGGAGTGGCTGGTGGGTTTGAACCGCCAGCCTTCTGGTTAGAAGTCAAGTGCCTTAGGCACTATGCTACCAGAGCTCCTGGAAAGCAATGTTGTTGTTGTTGTTAAGTGCCGTCGAATCGTTTCCGACTCATAGTGACCCCATGCACAGCAAAACGAAACACTGCCCGATCCCGCCCCAGCCCCACAATCCCTGCTATACTTGAGCCCATCATCGCAGCCACCGTGTTAATCCATCTCGTTGAAGGCCTCCCTCTCTTTCATCGACCCTCCACCCTACCAAGCATGACATCCTTCTCCAGGGAATGGTCCCTTCTGACAACATGACCAAAATAGGTGAGACGAAGTCTGGCCATTCTTGCTTCCAAGGAGCATTCTTGCTGCACTTCCTCCAGGACAGATCTGTTAGTTCTTTTTGCAGTCCACGGTACTTTCAGCATTCTCCGCCAACACCACAACTCAAAAGCATCAACTCTTCTTTGGTCTTCCTTATTCATTGTCCAGCTCTCACATGCATATGAGGTGATTGGAAATATCATGGCTTGTGTCAGGCTCACCTTAGTCCTCAAGGAAAGCAATAGAACTATGAAAATTATGTTACCTATATCCCTGTACCATAGTCATTAAGCTAGCTTTCATCACTGAGGAAAAATCGTTGTTCATAAGCATTTCCTCAAATCATTCACCCAAGAATCCCCTATTTCCTTAGCCAAACATGCTTCTCTTAGTCATTGAACAAGTTTGAGATTTAGTAGGGAAGGGAAAGACACTTAACTTTGCTCTGGGCTTATTTTTACTGATCACATTATTTATTTTCTCTACTTTTCTATTGAATAAAATTTGATTAATATTCACATCAATGTATGTAACATGTATATCATTATATAAAGAACTGTGTTACAATTATTTTTTTTACTTATAAGCAAAAAGAATATCAAGTTACCAACTTTTTGTCTCAAGAGTACTATTCCATCTTGTGATCAGTCCACCTCAAACTGAGTTGAAGAATTTGAGAAATAAGAAAAAATTACTAGTCTATCTTAACTATTCAGCTTTTCTTCAGTGTGGTTAAGTCATTATATATGACTTCAGAACTTAATTTTAAATCAACATACTGCCTGAGCTTATCAGGATGGCATTTTATAAAAATGAAGTACAAATTCACTCTCAATGGACAATAACTGTCCCAGTACTGCCAAGTTAGTGCTTCCTAAGTGTAAGACACCATTAAATAGGATATGGGATAAATGGCTTAGTTATAACAACTATAAAAACAATAGATTTAAAAAGCTCATAGTAACCAAACAGTGAAAAGACTTCAGAAAATCATATTATGAATCAAGAATGTCATTACTTGTAGTGGAATATCTAGAAAAATTAAGTCTTTGGCATGCTTGATATCAGAGTACATATCCAAATTTCTTCTTTTTTTTTTTTTTTTGCTTAATATATTTAGAAACTAACATAGATAAAGTATAGCACTTATAGTCAATAATGATGTGACAGATATGGTAAATAATGAAATAAATAGAAGAGTCATTCCATATGAGGAAAGTTTGAAAGAACTGGAAATATTTAGCCCCATAAAGAAAATATTTAGAGGGGATGATAAAGTTGTTTTTATATATGTGAGAATTTGATGTTTGAAAAAGGGATTTAACTTCTTCTATCAGGCTTCCAGAGAAAGAATAATGGTCATTCAATAAAAATTTCAGGTAGATATATTTTGTTCATGTTTCCTTATCAGAGATGTTCAACGTTAGGACCAGTAGCTTAAGAACCTGGTATGTGAGTCCCTGTCACTGAAGCAATTCTGGCAGAGGCTAGAAAGTAACCTGACAGGGTTAGTTTACTGGAGGTGACAATCTAGGCTGGGTGGCTAAGCTAGAAGGACTTTAAAATAATCTAAACTTCCCTGTTTACCTGGGATATGTAGAATAGAAGATGGCTGTAAAGTTAATTTGTATGAACCAATTCAATTAAAAAATATAAATTTATCATATCAATGTTATAAATTAGATTGGGTAATAAGAATTTTGTTTATGTATTTTTACTAACAGAATATATGCACACTAAAAGTAGTAAATTTCCCTTGTAGAATACAGTAACTTTTCCATCTCTTTCCCATAGGCAGTTTGGCATTTAAAATAAATAAATTATCATATCTCCAGAAAGCTAAAACAATAAATGTGCTTTAAAATCACCACACAAGACACTTAACACCCATAGCTTTCAGGCAGAAAAATATCTTCATTTGCTGTAACAGCAAAAATTAAGAAGAAAATAATTTCATAAAGCAATTGGTTAAGAGCAGTAAAGATCTACGATGTTGAGGAATGTACTAAATGAATACAAGTGAAGGCTAGATGCTTTTCTTTTGCTTAACGTGTGGTGTAGACAGTTCCTTCCTCTCACCTCAGTCCTGTCCGCAGCATTACATTAGATCAGGCAGTAAGACTAGAATTATTGAGTGGTTTTGTGTTTGGGATTCTGGTTTTTTTCAATAAATGCTTTTTAATGAATACTTTAATGCACTTCTTAATCTGTAGTTTCTTTATTCTTCTCTTTCTGTTTTCCTAAAGATTAATTTTTAAGTAAGAATATTATTATTCTTTTAACTGGGTCATGGTTTATTTCTAATACCCTGAGTTAAGTCAGAATCTTTAAAAATATATATATATCCTTGGATTACTGTTAAAGCAAAATTCTTATAGTCAACATTCCTATGAAAATGATGACTTACTGGATGAAGTAATAGGATACAAAATTCTAGTACATTAAAGCAGGTATGAATTTTGAAATAGGTTTTACTTATGTCAGGGAAACAATGCAAATGCAAATATTCCCCTGTGTAAAATAATAGCAAATGAAAGGAAATGAACGTAAAGTACTAATTCAACTGATTGCAATCAATGCTAGCAAGGATGTAGAAATAGATGGTTTAGAAATTTTCAAGAAGGTTACACGATACTAATCCACTGTCTTGAGTTATTCAATATGTCTTCAATAGATATACATGCTAATGGACCTTTACTTATGTCCTGTTATAATTAATGTCTTCTTTAAAATACATATTTTATTACTTCTCTAATATCGGAAAAAGTTAGTATAACAATTTCAAAGTGATTTTTCAATGTCCCAATCATTTTTTTAATAATTCCTGTATGTTATGCTTCATTTCTATAATCTTCCCAATTATTAGAAACTGAGGTTGGTTTCTGAAAATTTGTGGAATAATATACTTTTCACAAATTTAGTTAATCGACTATAGTGTTCCTTTAAAAAAAACCGTTCATATCTACACTACATTTTTTACAATTACAGTATTAATAAGAAAAGATAGTATATCTTGGTTTGTATAATTATTATTGATTTACTTTCATTTTTCAAATATATTTTCAAGGTAGCACAGTGCTCTGGTGCTGGTATTTTATCCAGTTTACAGTCATTTTTGCAAAGTGATTTTGATCTTATTCAGGACTGTTCAAATAAGTTGGATTGATAATCAATAAAAGAAAAGCATATAAAATTATTTCAATCTATAAATTGGTTTAAGTTTTTTTTCCTAATAGCATATTCTCAAAGAGCTTATTCTGAAGCCTACTTTTTACAACTTAAAAACTTACATTAGGAAAGTAAGATTGACTATGTGATATATTTATGAGGTATGTAACTTTATACAAAGTTATAAATATTGCTTATGTCTGACTTCAGAATTCCTTACTTATTCATATTAGGTGAATTCTTAATGTTGTACATTTCCTAGGAATTAACACCATACATACAAAAAAAGATAAATAATGAAAAAGTGTTTTTTATTTCTAGTGAGCATTGATAGAGTTTTGGTAAATGTGACCAATTCAAACCAGGGGGATTTTTAAACAATGAAATATGATGAAAGAGGATTGTTGTTGTTGTTGTTATGTGCCATCGAGTCGGACCCAACTCATAACAACCCCTCTTTAGGTTTCTGAGACAGTATCACTTCAGAAGTAGATTACCCAACCTTCCTTCTGAGGAGTGGCTGATGGGTTTGAACCTCCAGCCTTCTGGTTAGCAGTCAAGCCTTAGGCACTATGCTACCAGAGCTCCCAAGAAAGAAGATAGGAAAATAGTATTCTTTCTACCATTTAAATATTTGAGTGCATTTGTTCAGTGAATTCAACCAAATAGCAATGCAAGATTTGTGTAACTGTTGCTCTTTTGGGGTCCATTCTTTAACATAAATTATCTTATTTTTTTTGGTAGTAGAACATGGTTTACTTTTTTTGTTTTACATGTTCCAAATTACATTATGTTACTTCTTGGATTACAAAAAAAAAGTTTACCTTAGTTTGACCACATATAGGTAATCGGACATATTTCTGAGATGTTACTGGAAGTGATCCTCCCATGCTCAACTCAGGAATTAATTTGCATACTCCAAAATATGTTTTGGAATCTTAACTCTTACACCTGTGGATGTAATCCCATTGGGGAATAGGATTTTTTTTGTTACATGAAGGAGGTCTTATCAGTGTAGAATGTGTATTAAACCTAGTGACTTTTGATGTATAATAAGAGCAGATTAGACACAGAGAGTAGAAAGCACAGATGGGAAAAGACAGATACCATATGAAGATCACCAAGAAATCAAGGAACACAAGGATTACAGAAGCTGAGAAAAGGATGTTACCCAAAATGCACAAAGAGAGCCTTCCTCTAGAGCTGGGGCTGAATTCAAACATCTAGTGTGAACTGTGAGAAAATACATGTTTCCGTTTGTTAAAGCCACCCACTTGTGGTGTTTCTGCTACAGCAACACTAGACAACTAAATATCCTCTGCATTTTATTTGCTTTTAGGGATGCAGTTTATATCTATATTGTATGGCCCTGAAAATGGCACCCACCAAAGGGCCAATGTATTCCATCTGGTGAAGTCCATGTGTATAGCTGCCATTTGTGTTATTGAAAAAAGGTATTTGCAATGAATAAGTTGTTGGTATTGCAAAAGTCTATCATG
>NW_006921595.1:26348763-26358722 GCF_000298275.1 Orycteropus afer afer | reverse complement strand
TAAATAATTTTCTCTCCTCTCAAAAAAAAAAAAAGTCTATCATGTGGTCTCCAGTGTTTTTCTGTCACCAAGACCAAATTTTCCAACTATCAGTAATCCTTCTTTGTTTACAACTTTTGCATTGCAGTCACCAGTGATAATTAACACATCTTGATTGCATGTTCAATCAATTTCAGACTGCAGAAGTTGATAAAAAAAATCTTCAATATCTTCATCTTTGGCTTTGGTGGTTGGTGTGTAAATTTGAATAATTATAATATTAATTGGTTTTCCTTGTAAGCATATGGATATTATCCCATCACTGACAGCATTATACTTCAAGATGTATCTTGAAACATCCTTTGTGATGATGAATTTCACACCATTCCTCTTCAATCTGTCATTCCCAGCATAGTAGATCATATGGTTGTCTGATTCAAAATGGCCAAAAACATTTGGAAAAGCTCATTATCTTTAGCAAAACATGACCAGGAGCTGATTTTAGAACAGAACTTGCTCATATGCAAGTTCAACTTGAAGTTGAAGACAATTAAAACAAATCCATGAGAGCCAGACTATGTATGACCTGGAATATATGCCACCTGAATTTAGAGACCATCTAAAGAATAAATTTGATGCATTGAACACCAATGACCAAAAACCAGGAGAACTATGAGATAACATCAAGAACATCATCCACGAAGAAAGCAAGAGGTCATTAAAAAGACAAGGAAGAAAAGACCAAAATGAATGGAGGCTCTGACGATTGCCCTTGAGCAGAGAGTAGTTAAAGCAAATGGAAGAAGTGACAAAATAAAAGAGCTGAACAGAAGATTTCAAAGAGCAGCTCGAGAAGACAAAGCCACTTACTATAATGAAATGTGCAAAGACCTGGAGTTAGAAAACCAAAAGGAAAGAACACATTCAGCATTTCTCAAGCTGAAAGAACTGAAGAAAACATTTAAGCCTAGAGTTGCAATATTGAAAGTTTCTATGGACAAAATATTGAATGATGCAGGAAACATCAAAAGAAGATGGCAGGAATACACAGAGTCACTGTACCAAAAAGAACTGGTCAATATTCATCCATTTCAGGAGGTGACATATGTTCAAGAACCAATGGTATTGAAAGAAGAAGTTGAAGATGCACTGAAGAAACAAGAGAACAAGGTACCAGGAATTGGCAGAATACCCACTGAGATGTTTCAACAAAAGGATGCCCACTGGAAGCACTCACTTGGTCATTTCCAAGAGATCTGGAAGACAGCTACCTGGCCAACTGACTGGAAGAGATCCACATTTGCACCCATTCCAAAGAAAGGTGATCCCACAGAATGCGGAAATTATCGAACAATATCATTAATAACACATACAAGTAAAATCTTATGGAAGATAATTCAAAAATAGTTGCAGCGATATATAGACAAAGGTCTTCCAGAAATGAAAGCTGGATTCAGAAAAGGACATGGAATGAGGGATATCATTGCTGATGTCAATTGGATCTTAGCTGAAAGCAAAGAATACCAAAACGATGTTTACTTATGTTTTATTGACTATGCAAAAACATTTGATTGTATGAATCATAATGAATCATGGGTAACATTGAGAAGAATGGAAATTCCAGAACACTTAATTGTACTCATGAGGAACTTGTACATAGACCAGAAGGCTGTTGGTCAAACAGAACAAGGGGACACTGCATGGTTTAAAATCAAGAGGGAGTGTGTCAGGGTTGTATCTTTTCACCATACTTGTTCAATCTATACGTGAGCAAATAATCCGAGAAGCTGGACTATATGAAGAATGTGGCATCAGGATTGGAGGGAGATTCATTAACAACCTGTGATACACTGACGACACAACTTTGTTTGCTGAAAGTGAGGATGATTTGAAGCACTTAATGATGAAGATTGAAGAATACAGTGTGCAGTATGGATTACATATCAATATAAAGAAAACAAAAATCCTCACATCTGGACCTATAAGCAGCATCACAATAAATGGAGAAAAGATTGAAGTTGTCAAAGACTTCAATTCACATGGCTTGGTTCTACAATCAATGCCAATTGAAGCATCAGTCAGGACATCAGATGATATATAGCACTGGGCAGATCGGCTGCAAAGGACCTCTTTCAAGTGCTGAAGAGCAAAGATGTCTCCTTGAAGACTAAGGTGTGCCTGAAACAAGCCATGGTATTTTCAATCACCTCATATGCAGGAGTTGGGCAATGAATAAAGAAGACCAATGAAAAGGTAATGCTTGTGAGTTGTGGTGCTGGCAAAGAATACTGAAAGTACCATGGACTGCTAAAAGATCTAACAAATCTGTCGTGGAGAAAGTGCAGCCAGAATGTTCCTTGGAAGCAAGAATGGCCAGACTTCATCTCACCTACTTTGGTGAGATGTTGTAAGAAGGGACCATCCCTTGGAGAAGGACGTCATGCTTGGTAAGGTGGAGGGTCAACGAAAGAGTGGAAGGACATCAACAAGATGTATTAACACAGTGGCTGCAGTGGTTGGCTCAAGTATAGCAAGGATTGTGGATCTGGTGCAGGACCGGGCAGTGTTTCATTCTGCTGTGCATATTGCTGTTGTTATTGTTATGTGTCTTCAAGTGCCTTAGGCACTATGCTACCAGAGCTCCCTGATTTGCATAGCATTGCTATAAGTTGGAAACGACTCTATGGCACCTAACAACAAGGGCCAGAGTGACCTGTAATCTGATCCATGCTCCATTCATCAAGCTATGGCCAGTTTCACGGGACTGCATACACTGTGAAGAAGGTAAATATTTTCTGTTTCACTACCAATCATTATACCCAGCAGACCAGTCCACCCAGATAGTCTGGTTTCTATTGCATCCACCCAGAAGTGGTGCCTTTTTCTGAACTGTACTTCTATGAAGTATAGCTCCTGGTTGCCACAGACTACAACAGTGGCTCAGCAGTGTCCTCCACTACAGGAAAAGAAGGAAGTCACATAGAAATCTAAAGAGCAGTAAGAAGTCAAATTATTTGAATTTAGATTCCAAAATAATCTTTGAAATTAAGGAAATATACTTTTGAGAAGGAAAGCTTTGATTTGTAAGAAACGTGTTTATTTATTTATTTACTTAAAGCCTGAAAGTTAGTATTTATTATTTATTTTAAATAGATAGATAGATAGATAGATAGATAGATAGATAGATAGATAATGAAACAGATGGAAAACTGAACTAACCCAAAGAAGCAGTAAATTGTCCCATGTTAGGAGAGAAAGTATTATTTGAAAGGGAGAATAAAACATAGTCACTGGTAAAGTCTTGGTAAGGGACCCCTCCAGTTTTTTGCCATCTCCTCTATTCTCAAGTTTTCATAGAAGATGGAAAGTGGACTCTTCAGATAGTTGAGGGTCATAAAATAATGAAACTTGTTCCTTGACCTACAGAGCAAATCTAGGGGGATGACAAGCCTTGCAGGGTTCCCAACACCCAAAGGCAGTATAGCAGCTGTAGAATTAATATGGTGACAGTGTGCCTCATCATAGACAGATTGAAATACTGTCCTCTTTCTGCAGCTATCAACCACCTTTATAGTTTGAGGGGCTTTCAGAAAGGAACTGAAGGAGAACAGAGAGACCTGGAAGTCCAGAGAGGCTTGATAGACTGAGGAAGTGGCAACGACTTCAAGGATCTGAAGACTGGAAAACAGATGGCTTTTGCAAGTAAACTCAAATTCAAGCAGTTCTACCTGGGTTAGAACTGCAGCACAAAGTGAAATAGAATGATGTAGTGCCCTCCTGCAGTAGCGCCTGAAGGCTATTTTACCAAGAAGAATTTAGATGAAGGTATTTGAGAACAATATAAATTGATTTAAAAAATTTCCCTTTATTTGGCCTTGGAGTAGTCTTTAAATTCATTTAGTATGGCTTTAAATAAAAATTCCATTTTTGGTACACCTAAGTTTGTGTTCTAGGAAAAGTCATATATTATGAAAGGAAGTGCAAAACAATGACAAAGAAATATCTAAGGAATCTTACTGTTATGAATCACCATATTTATGGAAAGAAAAGTCATTAAAATATGATTCCATTTGCCAAAGTCCCATTTATCTACAGTATTTTTGAGACTAAGTTATTGACTCATCTCATTCTTTCATGAATGCAATTAGAGGGACCTTATCAATTAGCCAGGCATATCTTTTCATTTAAGGTGAGAAAAAGGAGTTGAGATAGGTTAAGGGCTTAACAGTGAAATGCCTTAACCACCTCACCACCAGAGCTCCTAAATATTATACCCTTGAAAACCTTCTAGAGCAGTTCTATTCTGTCCTGTAGGGTCCCTATGAGTCACAGTCAATACAACGACAACTTGTTTTGATTTTTAGGGCCAGAACTCAAATCTCTAGACTACAATCCAGTAATATCCTTTTCATTTTTATCAGCCCTCACCATGTAACGTGATAAATATGCATCATGAATTTATAACAAATATCCCTGTCGTAAACAAACAAGCAAGTGAAAACATCAATAAAAAATAAATGATTTGTCTGAAAACCAGACTCATTCTTTCAGTTTATTAACACCAAGAAACACAAGAAGGTTAGTTAGCAACACATATTATTTGTATATAGATGTAATTATACAAGGAGCTCTGGTGGCATGATGGGTGAGGCATTTGACTGCTAAGGGTCAAAGGGTCACAGAGGGTCAGTGGCTCAAACCCACCAGCTACTCCAGGCAATCTACTTCCATAAAGATTTCCCACCTTAGAAACCCAACAGAAGTTGCTATGGGTGGGGATTGACTGGATTGCAGTGGATTGGATATGGGAACTTCTCTTTGTCTGTCTAACTTTATAAAAACTCTGAATATTTAAAAGATACAGTCTTGTAAGTTCACAAATGTCTGCTTCTCAATTGTAATAATATTTCTTCAAGGCTCAACTCATTCACTGCTGTCCAGTCGGATCCGACTCATAACAACCCCTCGGGTTTCCGAGGCAGTATCACTACGGAAGTAGATTGCCCAACCTTCCTTCCGAGAAGTGGCTGGTGGGTTTGAATTGCCAGTCTTTTGGTTAGCAGTCAAATAAATGCCTTAGGCTCTACACCACCAGTATTGGTTAATAAACAAATTATTCTAATATTCAGTAAATCACAGTCATAGAACATAGACCCAGATAAAGGAACCAATTCTCTTATAGCACTGACCCAAGGTGCAAAATGAAACATGGCCTTAGGAATCATCACTGCATATTTTAGAAAATATAATCTTTTTTTTCTTGAATGTATTTAGATAGTAAAATCAGTTAATTATAAAGTGTGAATGTATATATAAAGTCGTCAGTGAGAACACAGAACCTCTCAGAAATTTCACCTAGAGTGAGATTGTAGATAAAATACAAGGCATTTTTATGCTGGGTGTGAAAAAGCTGACTAAAATATTTACGTATTAATATCCCATTGCAAAGATCACTGTTAGCTCATTGGCCTTAAATTATTCACTAGGTTCAATGGTTATTATTTTTGGCTGCTGCAGTCAGACCTTATAAATACATTTCTAAGGTCACACACTCTACTCTTCATCTAAATCTTTCTCCTCCTTTTCTCTTTTAAAACAGAACATTAAATGAAATTACCTGACTTTCAACCTTAGTGAGTCAAATGATTTTTAAAACCACAAATGAAGCTGTAAGGATATTATTTTTTATATCATTTGAAGAGTGATCCAGAAGCCAAGAAATAGGGGATTTAAGTATCAAGTTCAATAAACGTTATTTTTAAAAAATGGTAATCACAACAATACCTCTTTAATTTGAGAACAAAAATTATATTAAAATTTATTAAAATATAGTTTGAAATAGATTTTTAGATTACTCAGAGTTCATAATCTTTAATAAATCGTTCCTTTCTTGCCAACACGTTTGTACAACAGATATTAAAAACAATTCTGTCCATCTGTCTTATCATACGTTCACTAAGCTAAGGCATGTAGGGACCTCAGGTCTCAATAAGTTTGGAAGGAATTTTTCATTTTGCACCACTCTCATTTCACTTTGTTTAGATTTCAAACATGGTAAAGAATAAATGTTCTCATAGTGGGGTTCCAAGAACCTGCAGAGAATAGCCTTATTCAGATCAAATTTTCAATGTATAATTTAGAAACAAGTGTCCCTTTGGACTAAAAACATTTGGGAACTCAAAATGAAACTAAATTTTTGATCTGCAGTTGATCTTGGGAAGGCTTTTATGTTTCAGTCAGGCTACCTATGTGTCAAGTAATTACCACATTACCAATTACTAGAGTATTGGGTCGGTACCAGAAGAACTATATTTCATTCTAAATAATCTACAGTACATATTTCAGCTCTTGGTGTTTTGGGCTTTCTCTCTAAGTCAAATTTTGTGTGATTTTATCCTACCTCTCCACACCTCTATACATTTCTGCCTATTCTGATGCACTTTCTACCAGGTTTGGCCTTCCAATTCTTATCCAGACACAAATTCATTAAAAAATATATTTATGAGTGTCAACTAGGTATTAGGCAATGCTTATGAAAGTCCTTTCCAGGCCCAGAACTAAGCTCTCAATACTCCAGAAATGTTTGCTTCTCTGGTTCAACCCCATTTCTTTTTTTTTTTTTTTTGACTGCTCAGCTCTGTTTCACTGCCTCTAGCCAGGCCTCACATTGACTTCTCTCATTATTCACAACCCTCTAGGGCCACTCTCTTAAGTCTTTCTTGGCCCAAGAATTTTCTTTCTAGTTTCTTGTATGCTCTTCAGGAAGCACTAAGACCCTGAGTGCAAATGGATAAACTGATTTTTAAGGCACAACTTTAAAAGAAAAATGTATCTCTTGAAAAAATATGTATACATGTTTACATATATAATGATATATGTGTGTGTGTGTGTGTGTGTGTGTGTATATATATATATATATATATATATATATATATATAAAGATTCCTCATTTAGCATGACTAGGAGCTCTGGTAGCATAGTGGCTAAGGTACTTGACTGCTAACCAGAAGGCTGGTGGTTCAAACCCACCAGCCACTCCTCGGAAGGAAGGTTGGGCAATCCTACTTCCGTAGTGATACTGCCTCGGAAACCCAAGGAGGGGTCTCTATGAGTCGGGTCCGACTTGACGGCACACAACAACAACAACAACAACAAGTTACCTAGCATGACCTTAAGTAAAAATGAATATTTTATGGATGAGAAGAAGCAAATTAACATATACTATGGGCAGTTTGGGAGACAACTAAGTCTACATGATATGACAAAGGCAGAACATCTGGGAGATGGAATAGGATTTGATAGATTTATATATAAATTAAAAGATTGTGACTAATCATCAGAGATCCACTAGGAAAAATGGTGTATTACTCAAAAAAAGAGAGAAAGCAATAAAATCATGTAATCTAGAAATTAAAATATAGAACAAGAGAGGATAAATAGGAGAGTGAATTCAAATAGTTATAGAGCATCCACCGTATGCTAAACCCTATGCTGCATTGCAGCAACACAAAATGAACAAGCCTGGCAATTTAAATTTAATTTGAGTGTCAGTAAATTCTTCCCTGAAAACTTGACCTTTAAGCTAAAATGTTAAGTCAATGTACAGATGCTTTGAAAAGCACTGTAGTGGATGGAGAGATGTTCTCCATTAGTAGGTATGTTTTCACCTATTTATCATGGCCTAGATGAAATATGTCTCAAGATTATCTAACTACATTCACTTTGATTTCATAATCACTAAATAACCATATAATTACTAATTATTCCCAAGGTGTCATGAAACTTGAAAGCAGATCCCTTGGACCACAACAAATTTTCTTGTTACTGACATTATATTTCTATATAGTCAATTAATAAATTGAGATACTAATACACCAGCACTCTTTTGGCTTTAGTGAGACAAGAACCATAACTTGGGAAGCAGGAGAACTGTAAAGAGAAGAGTCTGAGCAGCCAGCAATGCTCATGCTCACTTCTGCATTCCATAATTTCATTATTAAATAGTCTGGTGTCACAGGGACTGGACAGTCCTTTAAAAAGCAGAACATCATAGAGATGAAGGAATTTAATTCTGGTAAGAGACCACCTAAGTTCTCACTCTTACTTTACCACATAAATGTTGTACAACCCTAGGCAAGTAATAATCTTCCTTTGCTCTGTTACCTCCTGTGAAGATGGCAAATAGGATGATTACCTGTCTCTTAGGGCTGATGAGAGGATTAAATTACATATCAAATTAATTATTTATAATCATTTCTGTTTATAATAAAGATTTGATAATTGTTGATCTTATTTATTGCAAAAATTTATTTACAAGCCTGTTTTTCCAATTTTTATCTAATCCATTCTTACTCATACTCCAGTGTCTCAGATCATACTGTTAAATATATACAAAAAATCGAATAACATTTATTTTTAGTTTAAAAAAGAATAGTAACACTTTATAAAACACAGACAGGTATACACACACACAAGTCAAATATTTATTTGCATACTCATGCATTTATATTTAAGTATATGTTATGATTTATAGTGTTTTCATCATTGCTGATGTTTAGCCTAAATAAATGCAAATTTTCTTTGTAATATCTTCTTTTTTAGCTGAGTAATGTGTTTTTAAATTTCCATATGTATAGAGTGTTTCATTTATTTCTCATATTGATATATACTTTAAATATATTTCTAATTATGAATATCATCTTTATAATTTGAGACTATGTGGCTAATGTTGGTAAAGTACTCCTTGTGCCTACAAGAAGTGTATTTTTCATTTGCTAAATACTACATTCATATGTAACTTTTGGATCAAGATTACTATTTCTGTTATTTAGATCTTTCTTCTCATTTTTTTTAACTGTTTAATCTATTGCTTAGCTACAGAGGTGCATTAAATCATATACTGTGTTAGTGAATTTTTCAAATTCTCTTTGTAGATCTGTTAATTTTTTCCTTTATTATTTCAAAGCTATGTTATTAGGTGCATACAATTTAGAGTTGTTATAACTTCAAGATTAATTAAAGCTTCTAACAATACACTGTTGTACTCCTTAGCCGTACTTCTTAGTACTAAAGTCTAAGTTGTCTAATTGATATATTAATAATTATTATAGCTGTTATTTTAGTACTAGTCTGTCATTTATTATTTCATCCATTAGCTTTCAATCTTTCTGTTTTCTATATGTTATAGATGCCATTTTAAACAAAATAAAGTATTTAAACCAAACTGACAATCTGAGTCTTTAAACTAAATATTTTATTTCATTTTTATGGCTGCCATTCCAGTTGTTAATGCATATATTACATACATATATGTTTCCCTGATTATTACATCCATTAAATTAGTTTGCCAATAATGCAAATCTTCTTTTCAACTTCTGTAGGAAAGATTCTGTAAGCCTAAGATGTAACGGAACTTTTAGCTAATTTTATGTGGCACAATTTAAACATAATTCTCTTCATGTAGATATTCTGAACTCATTGAATTCAAGAATTCTGTCTCTGAATGTATCTTTATTTATCTGAATTAGAAAATTCTATTCATTCTCCAGTGTTCATTTCATTCACTAACATTCCCATGAATTCTTTCCTTATTCCCTCAAAACTATTTTGAATCTCAACATATAGGAAATTTCAATAATTTCCCCAACCAAGATCTAGTTCTTAGAAATATTCTCTCAGAAGAACCCCAAAGAAGCAGCCCAAGAGATCATGTGACATATTCTTCCATCATAACTGAATGGGTCACTCATAGTGATCACATAACCCAAGCCAAGACAATCAGATTCAGTGTCTAAGAATATTAAAATTTGGATGCAGCAATAGTCTGGAAATTGTGATGAAGATCATTGAGAGTTGCAGAATAAGCAATCAAACAGTTTTTTGTTTTTGTTTTTGAAAATAACTAGTTTCTAACCTGTTGTTGTTTTTGTTATGTGCCATTGAGTTGGCCCCAATTCATAGTGACCCCTCCTTGGGTTTCC
>NW_006921595.1:26342402-26348663 GCF_000298275.1 Orycteropus afer afer | reverse complement strand
CAACCTTCCTTCCGAGGAGTGGCTGGTGGGTTTGAACCACCGGCCTTCTGGTTAGCAGTCAAGTGCCTTAGGCACTATGCTACCAGAGCTCCAGTTTCTAATCTATTTCTTCTTAAATATAATGTTAAGTGAAAGTTTAGTGATTAAGTGTTGACGAAGAACACATACACTTTTTAAACTTTTTACTGTGATTTGCATGAATGTTTACAGAGCAAAATGGTTTACCATGCTACTGTTCTTACGCATTTTGTTTCATGACATTGAATGCAGTACCCACAATATGACAGTACTGTTCCCTCTTCCTTTCTGTATTTACCATTTACACTCATCCTTCTTTCCTACACATTAGAGTCTTCTATGCTTTTACCCCTAAGCAAAACCTACTGTACAGCCACTGTAGTCAAAACAGCTTAGTATTGATACAATGACAGACACATAGACCAATGGATCAGAATTAAGAACCCAGAAGTAAATCTATCCACCTATGGACAGCTGATCTTGGACAAAGGGTAGAAACTCATTAAGTGGGGGAAAGAACAGTCTCTTTAACAAATAGTGTTGGCAAAACTGGATTCATTTTATTTTGCATAAAACTGAAACAAGCTTCATAGCATATACAAAAACTAACTCAAATGGATCAAAGATCTAAATGTAAGGATCAAAACTGTAAAGATCATCAAAGAAAAAAGGGCAAAATTAAAAAAAAGAAAAAACTCAAACTCTGCCATCGAGATCAAGTTGATTCTGACTTGTAGTGACCCTCATTGGATTTCTAAGGCTGTAAATCTTTATGAAAGTAGATTGCGTTATCTTCTGCCCATGGAGCAGCATGTTGGTTTGAACCATTGAACAAATAAATGCCTTACCCACTACATCACCAGAGCTCCTTAAAGAGCACAGTGAGGTGCCTGAATATATGGCATAAATAGATGATCAAACATCAACAAAATGTATAAACAGCAATAGATAAAGTAGATGACTAGAACCTTCTAAAAATTAAATTACTATGTGGATAAAAAGACTTCATCAAAAGAGTAAAAAGAGAAGCTACAGATTGGGAAACGTACTTGGCAATGACATATCCAACAAGGGACTTACTTCTGAAATAGATAGGAAACTTCAACACTTCAACAATAAAAAGACATAAAATCCAATTAAAAATAGGCAGAGACTAGGACACGATGGCCCTTGAGACCAGAAGAACTAGATGGTGCCTGGCTACCAATGCCAACCACTCAGGAAAGGATCAAATATGGAGATCCTGGATAGAGTGGGAGGGAAAATATGGAACATAATCCAAAAACTCAATAATGACCGAATTATTGGTCAGATGAAATCTGGTGAGACTCCCAATACTATGGTTCTGGAATACATTCTGTGCCTGGAATAAAACTCACCCCCAAGGGTGGGGTCTCGGCCCAATAGTTAACAAGATGTACATGCAGACCACTCAACCCAGGATGATGCACTCACATACTCTATGGTAATACATCCCTTAGAGCAATAGACCATGGGACACCAGAGGACCAACATTCAAATTGAAGAAATGAAGGACAAACAAGAGTGCATAAATATGAGGGGTACAGGAGGAAGTTTACAGGGTAGGGAGGGGAGGAGACTGGGTTAGGGTTGGACATGGTGAATGGAGAATGAAACTAAATGTACAGATTACATTGAATGTAAAACAAGCTCTTGAAATTAAAAACAAAAAAAGGCAGAAATGTTTTGGAAGATGGAGTTATACCTATAGCCCACATGTTTGTCCCCTCTAACATCTTAATGACTGAAAAACTAGGTGCAGGAGTTTGAACCAGGGATTCTGGAGCCATCAATAGCTCATTAAATTAGAGAAGGCCAGATTTAGTGGAGAAGGAAAAATAATAAAATAAAAAGCAAGGTAAACAGCTGGGAGAAATTAAAATAGATGGAGTGTAGGACTGCAAGACAGAGAATGAAAAACTCTCTAAACAACAGAACAGGAATACTGGGGAGCCAGCAGCAGCTTTGGGGGCTCAAATTACCCACAACAGCAGCTTCTGATGATAACCTTGGGAACTGAGCTAAGTAAGTGGACAATATCTCTCAGAAAGAGAGCAGAAGCCCCACTGGCTCCGGTCACGACTAAGTTGGGAGTAGAAAGGGAGAAGGCAAGAAACATGCCACAGGTAGACAGGCCCTGGGATGACCTCACAGCACAAGGCTGGGATTCAGCTCTCCCAGGACAGCTATTTAGCACAGAGGAGTCCAGAGTACAGGGTTTAGTGGTCCCCTAACCATTGGGGTCTTTGCCAAGTTTGAACCATGGGTCTGTGAGTGACAATATTACATCATCATTGGTAGCTGACCCAAGCAGATGCTAAACAAATCTCCAGAACCAGCAGCAACCATGGAAATGCAGAAAGCAGGGATGTTCTACTGGCACATTTTTTTTTTTTTCCTTTGTCTTGTTTTCCTCCTTTTCCCCTTCTCCTCTGCTTCACCCAATAGAAGAACCACACCACAAAACTTACTCATCCCAACTCTAAATCCCTTTTACCATGAACAGAGACCTGAATACACATTTCCCACAGTGATTCCATCAAGACAGATACAGAGCAACACAGCACACATGAATTAATAACAAAAAAAATAAAATACCCCAGTTCCACCCTTGCAAAAATATTTAAACATAAAACTGAGACAAAACAAATCAATACATAACTAATAGTTAAAGACAACAATTTCAAAATGTCTAAGAAACAACAGACAGCATCAAATCAAACAAATAAAAACAAACAAACAAAAAAGGATAAGAAGATAGAAATAAAATCCCAAACAAAAAAAATCTCTTAAACATGGAGGAAGAGAAGGCAATAGAGTTATCTAAGAAGAAATTTAGAAGGTAAGTTAATAGAACTCTACAAGAGTTTAAGGAAACCTCAAACAAAACTAAGGAGAATACAGACAGTACCCTGGAAGAACTCAGGAAAAGTATTAAATAACAAAATAACAAGATTAATTCACAATCAGAACTCACATAAAAACAGCAGCTAGAAATCCAGAAGACGAATATTAAAATTACAGAATTATACAACCCAGTGCATGTGAGAGCTGGATAATGAATAAGGAAGACCGAAGAAGAGTTGATGCTTTTGAGTTGTGGTGCTGGCAAAGAATGCTGAAAGTGCCATGGACTGCTAAAAGAACTAACAGATCTGTCCTGAAGGAAGTACACCCGAAATTCTCCTTGGAAGTGAGAATGGCCAGACTTCATCTCACCTATTTTGGTCATGTTGTCAGAAGGGACCATCCCCTGGAGAAGGATGTCATGCTTGGTAAGGTGGAGGGTTGATGAAAGAGGGGGAGGCCTTCAACGTGATGGATTGACATGGTGGCTGTGATGATGGACTTAAGTATAGCAGGGATCACAGAGCTGGTGTGGGATTGGTCTGTGTTTTGTTCTGCTGTGCATAGGGTCTCTATGAGTTGGAAACAATTCGACGGCACCTAACAACAGCAAGAACAGTGCAAGCAGTTCTAGGCTAAAATTGGCTGAAGAATGCATTTCCCAACTAGAAGACAAATCCCTTGACACCAGCCGGTATGAAGAAAAATCAGAACAACATTTAAGACAAATGAAGAGAATCTAAGGTTTATATGGGATGGCATGAAAAGAAACAACATACGTCTCATTGGAATATCAAAACAAGAAGAGGGAAAAAATCGGGGGAGGGAGAGAAAATTGTGGAAGACTTGCTAACAGAAAATTTCCCCCATATCATGAAGTAAAAAAGATATATGACCAAGAAGCTCAAAGAAACCCATACAGGATAGATCCCAAGAGAAAGTCATATCATAATCAAAGTCTCCAAAACCAAAGACAAAGGAAAAATCTTGTGAGCTGCCCAGGAAAAAAAGAAATGTCACCTAAAATGGACAAGCAGTTAGGCTGAGTTCTGTCTACTCAGCAGAAACCATACAGACAAGAAAGCAATGGGATGGCATATATAAAACAGTGAAGGAAAAAAAAAAAAAAAAAAAAAACTTCCAACCAAGAATTCTATATCCAGCCAAATTGTGCATCAAATATAAAAGTGAAATGAAGACACTCTCAGACAAACAGAAATTAAGGGATGTTTTTGGAAACCCGACCAACCCTACAAGAAATGCTCAAGGATGTCCTTCCAATAGAGAACACACAATAGAGGACAACAAATTAAAATCAGGACATGCGACACCAACACTAAAACCAAATCAGAAATAGATGCTCAAAATAAGCTTATAAAAACATTATACATAAAGAAACAAGGGAGTCAATCTGCATATGACACCAGCAACAAAGAAAATAATGAGAATAATAGGTCTAGGTACAAAACTTCCAAATGGAGAGGTAAACAGGAAAATGTCCTTATAGAACAGACTGCTCCAAAAATATAGAGACAAGAATTCACTCCAAGGTAACCACTGAGAAAATTAACAATCTCCCTGAGAAAAACCA
Source organism: Orycteropus afer afer (assembly GCF_000298275.1). Lineage (NCBI taxonomy): Eukaryota > Metazoa > Chordata > Mammalia > Tubulidentata > Orycteropodidae > Orycteropus > Orycteropus afer. The sequence goes on along the minus strand of NW_006921595.1, from coordinate 26,344,186 downwards.
GAAAAAGAAAACATATGGGCTGAAAAATCACAAAATCAACAATAAAGAAGAGAAGAAAAGAAACACTTGATAACAAAATGAACTCAGCACAGAAAAGTATTTTGGCCAAGGTAATCTCCAACAACATTACAAAAAACACAACAGAATGACAGCAATAAATTCATACCTATCACTAATTACACTCAATGTGAATGGACTAAATGCACCAGTCAAGAGAAAGTGGCAGACTGGATAAGAAAAGAAGACCCATTTAAATGCTGCCTACAAGAGACCCACCTTAGACACAAAGATAAAAACAAATTAAGGGTTAAGGGGTGGAAAAAAATATGTCAAGTAAACAGCAATCAAAAAAGAGCAGGAGTGGCAATATTAATTGCAGATAAAATAGACTTTAAAGTGAAAAACAGCACAAGGGACAAAGAAGGTCACCATATGATGCTGAAAGGATCAGTTGAGCAAGAAGACATCACTATAATAAATATCTATGCATCCAGTGAAAGTGTTCCAAAATACATGAGCAAATATTAATTGACATGAAAGGGAAAATAGACAACTCTACAATAGTAGTAGGAGAATTTAACACACCAATTTGAAGGAGGGATGGATCATCTAGAAAAAAACTCAACAAAGGTACAGAAGAACTCAACAACACATTCAACCAACTTAACATCATAGACATTTACAGAGCACTCTACCCAACAAAAGTACAATTCACTTTCTTCTCCAGTGCACATGGATCCTTCTCCAGAATAGATCACATGTTAGGACCTAAAACAAGCCTCAATCAATACAGAAACATTGAAATAATACCAGGAATCTTCTCAGACCATATTGCAAGAAAATTAGAAATTAATAATAGGAAGATAAAGGAAAAAACATCAACCATGTGGAAGCTGAATGATACACTGCTCAAAAACTACTGGGTAATAAGAGAAATAAAGAGTGAAATTAAAAAGAAAATCCTAAAAAAGAAAAAAATGAGAATGAAGATACATCTTACCAAAACCGATGGCATATAGCAAAATCAGTACACAGAAGTCAATTTATAGCAAGAAATGCACACATCAAAAAAAAAAAAAAAAGGAAAGAAACAAAATCAACATTCTAACTCAATAACTCCAACAATTAGAAAAAGAATAACAAAAGAAACCTACAGTATCCAGAAATAAAAGAGATAATAAAGATCAGAGCAGAAATAAATGAAATAGAAAACAAAACAAAAAATAGGGAAAATCAACAAAACAAGAAGCTGGTTCTTCGAAAAGATTAACAAAATTGGCAAAACATTGACAAATCTAACAAAAGAAAAGATGCAAATAACAAGAATAATGAATGAAAGGGTGCCATCCCAACAGAACAAACAGAAATAAAAAAAAAATACTGACAGAATATTATGAAGAATGGTACTCCAACAGATTTGAAAACCTAGAAATGATGGGTAAGTCTGGAGAAACACAATACTTACCAAAACTATCCCAGTCAGAGATAGAATGCTTGAACAAACCCATAACAAAGGAAGAAAGTGAACAGGTCATAAAAAATATATATATATATATATCTCCACAAGAAAAATTCCTGGTCCTGATGGCTTCACTGGAGAATTTTACCAAACATATAGGGTAGAGTTAGTACCTATACTGTTGAAGCTATTACAAAACATAGAAAAAGATGGAATACTTTGAAACTCATTTGATACAGTATGCATAACACTAATACCAAAACCAGGGAAAGACCACTAAAAAGAAAAACAACAGACCAATATCCCTCATGAACATAGATGCAAA
>NW_006921595.1:26324794-26327574 GCF_000298275.1 Orycteropus afer afer | reverse complement strand
AGTAGTGTTTTGTTTTCTTTGTATAGGTCGTCTGTGCTCCTGGAAAGATTTATTCCCAACTATTTTATCTTTTTGGTAGCTACTGTAAATCTTATTGATTTCCTTATTTCCTTTTCAGATACCTCTTTTCTGGTGTAGAGGAATCCAACTGATTTTTGTGTATTGATTTTGTATCCTGCCACTATCTTTTAATAAATCTGTCAATAAGTTCCAGTAATTTTCTTGCTGTGTCTCTTGGGTTTTCTATGTATAGAATCATATCATTAACAAATAGGGATAGTTTTACTTCTTCCTTACTGTACTCGTTACTTAGTGCCGCTCTGACAGAAATATACCACAAATGGGATGGCCTTAACAAACAGGAGTTTATTCTCTCACAATTTGGAGGCTTTAAGTCCAAAATCAAAGTGCCAGGCTCTAGGGGCCGGGTGAAAGCCCCTCAACCTTGAGTTGCAGCTCTGCCTCCTGCTCCCAGCCCACTGAATCTGGAGGCTTTTCTTCACTCAGCTGCTGGCTGCTGAGGCTGACAAACCCAAGGTTAACATGTAACAAGGCATAGTGCCGATGTTACCAAACCACATGGCCAGCCATTGATTTAAGTCCATCGAATGTTTCAAGTTTGGCAGAGCATGGCAAACTGCTGAACAATGACACAGCTACATGCAGGATTCAAGCATGCCATAAGCAAGAGACTATCCCCAAGGCTTCTTCTTATATTCAGGAAGCAGACCACATCCCAAAGTCAGCTACTCAGCTGCTTGTGGTAGATCTCACCATGGAGTTGATTGCCAGTCTCATCATGGGGAAGAACTACCACCAGCTGCCCAGCCACTCAACAAGGCCCAGCCAAGTTGACACACAAACATAACCACCATACTTACCAATTTGAATGCTTTTGATTTACCTTTCTTGCCTTATTGCCCTGGCTATGACTTCCAATACAATGTTGAAAAGAAGTGGAAATAGAGGGCATCCTTGTCTGGTTCCTGTTCACAAGGGGAATAAATTCAGTCTCTCTCCATTGAGAATAATGTTGTGTGTTGCTTTTGCATATATGTCTTCTATTATGTAGAGGATTTCCCTTCTATTCCTATTTTTCTAATAATTTTTATCAGAACATATGTTGGAATTTATCAAATGACTTTTCTGCATCTATTGATATGATCATGTGACTCTTTTCCTTTATTTTACTTTTGTGATGGATGGTGTTGATTGTTTTCCTAATGTTGAGCCATCCATGTGTACCTGATATGAATCCCATTTGGTAATGATGTATTATTATTATTATTTGATATTTTGTTGGAATCTGTTAGCTAGGATTTTGTTGAAGACTTTTGCATCTATATTCATGAGAGATATTGGTCTGTAGTTTTCCTTTCTAGTGTCTTTGCCTGGTTTGGATATCAGTGTTATGCTTGCTTCATGAAATTAATTTGGGAGAATTTCATCCTTTTCTAAGTTCTGGAATAGTTTGAGTAGGATTGGTGTATTCTCCAGTGAAATCATCTGGTCAGGACTTTTTTTTGTTGTTGGTAATTTTTTTTATGACCTATTCAATTTCTTCTTTTGTCATGGGTCTGTTCAGATTTTCTACCTCAGTCTGTGTTAGTTTAAGTAAGTAATGTGTTTCTAGAAATCTGTCAATTTCTTTGAGGTTTTCAAATTTGTTGGAGTACAGTTCTTCATAGTATCCTGATATTATTCTTCATGTTTCTGTTGGTTCTATTGTGTCGTCATCCATTTCATTTCTTATTTGTATATTTGCATCTTCTTCTTCTTTTTCTTTGTTAAATTTGCCAATGGTTTGTCAAATTTATTAATCTTTACAAAGAACCAACTTTGAATCTTGTTGATTTTTTCTATTGTCTTTCTATTTTCTGTTTCATTTATTTCTGCTCAAATCTTTATTATTTCTTCTGATGACTGCAGGCTTTTTTTTGTTGTTACTGTTTTTCTAATTGTTGGAGATGTTGGGTTAAGGTATAGCTTATGACTCTTCTTTTTTGATGTTTGTATCTATTACTATAAATGGCCCTCTGATCACTGCTTTTGCTGTGTCCCAATGATTTTGGTATGTTGTGTTTTCATTCTCATTTGATTCAAGGAACTTTTTAATTTCCTTTTTTTTTTTTTTTTTCATTTCTTCTACTACCTAGTCAATTTTGAGGAGGGTGTTATTCAGTTTCCATGTGTTTGCGCTTTTTCCATTGGATTTCCTAGTGTTGGTTTCTAATTTTTATAACATTATGATCTGAGAAGATGCTTTGAAGTATTTCAATGTTTTTAAATTTATTGAGGCTTGCTTTGTGGTGTAGCATACAGCTTATCCTGGAAAATGTTCCACATGTGCTGGGAAAAAAAATGTATATTTTGCTGTTGTTGAGTGAAGTGCTCTGTAGACATCTATAAGGTCAAGTTGGTTGATTGTATTGTTTAGTCCTTTTGCATCTTTGTTGAGTTTCTTTCCAGTTGGTCTATTTCTTATTGAAAGTGGTGTGTTGAAGTCTCATATTATGACTGTGCAGTCATCTGTTGTTGTTGTTGTTAAGTGCCGTCGAGTCATTTCCAACTCATAGCAACCCCATGCACAGCAAAATGAAACACTGCCCGATCCCACGTCAGCCCCACAATCCCTGCTATACTTGATCCCATCATCGCAGCCACCGTATCAATCCATCTCGTTGAAGGCATCCCCCTCTTTCGTCTACCCTCCACCCTACAAGCATGACATCCTTCTCCAGGGAATGGTCCCTTCTTACAACATGACCAAAATAGGTGAG
>NW_006921595.1:26321865-26323360 GCF_000298275.1 Orycteropus afer afer | reverse complement strand
TTGGTACAGTGACTCTGTGTATTCCTGCCATCTTCTCTTGATGTTTCCTGCATCATTCAATATTTTGCCCATAGAATCTCTCAATATTGCAACTCAAGGCTGTCTGTCATCTGTTAGTCTTTTCAATTGTTTTAAAGTCTAATTTATGCATCTGGGGTTCTTTCATTGAGTGCATAGATATTTATTATGGTTATGTCTTCTTGTTCAATTGATCCTTTAATCATTACATAATATCCTTCCTTGTCTCTTATGGTCATTTTTGTCTTAAAGTCAGTTTGATCAGAAATTAATATTTCTTCTACTGACCCTTTTTGGTTGCCATTTGCTTGGTACCTCTTCTTCCAACTTTTGATTTTTAGTCTATGTTTGTCTTTGTGTCTAAGGTGAATCTTTTGGAGATAGCATATTGATGGTTCATGTTTTCTTATCCAGTCTGCAACTCTCTGTTTCTTGAATGGTGCATTTAATCCATTGACATTCAGTATTATTATCAACAAGTATGAGTTTATTGATATCATTTTGTTTTGTGTTTTTTCATAGTGTTGCTGATTTCTTTGTTCCATATAATTTCTGTGCTGAGTTCAATTTGTTTATGAATCATGTTATCATCTCTTTCATTGCTATCATTTTAATATTTGCTGTTTGTGCTTGTCTTCTTTTATATTTTGATGCAAAGTTTTATTATTTTCATTGAGGTTACCTTGTGATTTATTTTTTCCTTTCCAGGTTTAAAACAGTCTGTTCTCTCCTGAAATTGTCTTGATTTCCTCCCCATTTAGAAGTTGTGTAACTACACTATTTTTTCCCCTCTTTTTGGTTTGTAGTTGTTCTTATTACCAATTGATGTCTCTGGTTCTATATTTCTAGTCTTGTAAGGTTATTTTACTTTGGATATTTCTAAAACTGGGTTGGTTTACAGGTTATGTCATCATGTGTGTTAATCATCAGTTTGTTCGCTGTTGTTGGTTCTCTATAGGAAGGACTTCCTTTAACATCTCTTGTAAATTTGGTCTGCTTTTAACAAATTCCCCTAATTTCTGCTAATCTGGAGATTTCCTAATTTCACCCTCATATTTGAGGGACAGTTTTCCTGCATATATAATTCTTGGTTAGAATTTTTTTTTTTCTTTTTAGGGTTTTATGTATATATCATCCCACTGTCTTTTTGCTTGCATGGCTTCTGCCAAGAAATCAGAGCTTATTGGCTGTCATTTTAGGTATCTTTTTGTTTTTCTCATGCTTCTTTTAGGATTCTTTCTTTGTCTTTGGTTTTGGTGTGCTTTATTATGATATGTTTTGGATATTTTCTTTTGGAATCTATCCTGTTTGGGGTTCATAGAATTGCTTGAATGGATATATTCTTGTCTTTCATCATATTAGGGAAATACTCTTCCAACAAATCCGTGACAATTTTCTCTGTGGTTTTATTTGTCTCTTCCTGTTCTGGGATTCCAGTTACATGTAGGTTATTCCTCCTGATGGTAACCCACATGAA
>NW_006921595.1:26319507-26321278 GCF_000298275.1 Orycteropus afer afer | reverse complement strand
TACACATCATTAAAGAATATGAAGAACCCAAAAATACCTCATAAAATGGATGAACCTAGGAAGATATTAGGCTGAGTGAAATAAGTCAATCACAAAAGAAAAAAATATTATAAGAGTCCATTATTATAAAAAGTCAAGGAAATTTTTACATGTAGAAAGAAACATTATTTGATGATTAGTTTACATTTTATACATATGTTATATGTTTTGTTCAGTTTCCATATTATTTAGTGGATATAATAAATAACACTTAATTTATAACATTATTATTATTATATAAATTTAATCTTAAATTTCTTACACTAGCATTTCACATATAATAAGCATCTGATAAATATTAGTCATTTTGTTATTATTATGTTTTAATATATTGAATGTCTAGTGGAAGATATGTTTCGTAGTTCATAGTTTAAGAATGTAAATTACTTTCTCTATCTTATCCCTGAGCTATTTTGGTCAATGACTCTAGACTTTTGTAATTTTATTCAGTAACAGTCTTTATTCCCTATATCTACTTTATTTTTACACAAATAATGCATGTGTTATATGTTTTTGTTGTTGTTGTTTTGAAAACTGTACAACCCCCTCATGTATTAGTTTCCTATATGTAATTGCCCAAAGCAGCAGGACAGTAGAGAAGGAAAAAGGGGATTAAAAGTCAGGAACCTGGACAGAGGAGCAGTCAGCTGCAGGCATCCAGGTGAGGAGAGGGAACTCAGGCATGCCCAAAGCAGCAGGATGGGAGAGCAGGAAAAAGGGGATTAAAGGTTCCAGGAATCCGGACAGAGGAGGAGTCAGCCTCAGGGACCCAGGTAAGGGTGGTACAAGAGGTTTCCAACAGGGAGACAAGCTTTTCGGTCAGTTTGTCCTACTGTGGTGACTTGTTGATGTGAGTTTTGAGGCTGAGCTACTGGTGTTTCAAACCCAACGGGATGCACATGGTGCACAGGTCAGCCCAGCTTACAGAATGAGACAGACTAGTAAGAAGGAAGAGGCCATCCACTTCACAAAGAATTGACCAGGGAAAACCTTATGAATAGCAAAGAAACACCGTTTGATACATTACCATGCAAGTTTATGAATAGTCTGGTTAGGTTAGACGGCTCTCAAAATAGGACTGGTAAAGAGCTGCATAATCTAAGTAAACACAGCCTTACTCCTATGGATAAGATAAAGCTTTCGAGACCTCCATTTGCTGAAGTGACACCACTCAAATTGAAGGCAAACAGCCACAGACATCCATTAATCTTTGGAACATGGAATGTATGAAGTATGAATCTAGGAAAATTGAAAGTTGTCAAAAATGAAATGGGACATATAAAGATTGATATCCTAGGCATTAGTGAGCTGAAATGGACTGGTTTTGCCCATTTTGAATCAGACAACCATGTGATCTACTATGCTGGGAATGACAGTTTGAAGAGGAAAGGTGTGGCATTCATCACAAAGGATGTTTCAAGATCTATCCTGAAGTACAATGCTGTCAGTGATAGGATAATATCCTACACCTACAAGGAAGACCCGTTAATATGACTATTATTCAAATTTATGCACCAACCACCAAAGCAAAAGATGAGGAAATTGAAGAAATTTATCAACTTCTGCAGTCTGAAATTGACTGAACATACAATCAGGATGTGTTAATTATCACTGATGACTGGAATGCAAAAGTTGGAAACAAAGAAGAATCACCAGTAGTTGAAAAATTTGGCCTTGGTGACAGAAATAATGCTGGAACTTGCATGGTAGAATTTTGCAAGACCAATGACTT
>NW_006921595.1:26316425-26317103 GCF_000298275.1 Orycteropus afer afer | reverse complement strand
AATGCTCCTTGGAAGCAAGAATGGCCAGCCTTCGTCTCACCTATTTTGGTCATGTTGTCAGAAAGGACCATTCCCTGGAGAAGGATGTAATGCTTGGTAGGGTGGAGTGTCGATGAAAGAGGGGGAGGCCTTCTACAAGATGAATTGACACGGTGGCTGCAATGATGGCTCAAGTATAGCAAGGATCATGGAGCTGGTGCAGGATTGAGCGTTGTTTCATTCTGCTGTGCATGGGTCGCTATGAGTCGGAAACGACTCGAGGGCACCTAACAACAACAATATGTGAGTTATATGTATGTGCACATTTTATATGTGAGTGCATTATTTGTGAGAAATACAATATATTAACTTTCTGTTTTTGCTCAAAACTCTCCTATCAAAAGCTCAATATAGGAGGAGACTTAATCAGACTAATCAAAACATCTGACCATATTCATTTCACATGAGTTCTTTATAGTCGACATTCTATTTATGTATTTTCTATCATTTATCTATAATAATAATATTATTAACAAATATGATCATTTAAAAAACATGATGACTCTGGGTAACATGTAGAATAAGTGAGCATACTTTACCTTAGATTGTTGTTGTTGCTGTTGTTATGTGCCATCGAGTCGGCCCCGACTCATAGCGACCCCTCCTTGGGTTTCCGAGGCAGTATCACTACGGAAGTAG
>NW_006921595.1:26302613-26316325 GCF_000298275.1 Orycteropus afer afer | reverse complement strand
TTCCTTCCGAGGAGTGGCTGGTGGGTTTGAACCGCCAGCCTTCTGGTTAGCAGCCAAGTGCTTTAGCCACTATGCTACCAGAGCTCCTTTACCTTAGATTATAACCTTGAATATTCTTTTGAGACCTGCAGTGTGACTTTATCCACAGCGGGAAATAACTGGAAATTTTCTACTTGCTACAGACCAAAGAACACACAACAAAATGGACTAAGTGGAAATAATGCATTTGACACTAATCTAATGTAATTAAGAATATATATTATAACTGAATTGGAGTTTCCTATAATTAAGTTATGATATAGTTCATGGAAACAACTTGTACTTATGTGGATCTATGCATCTATGACTTAAAACTTCGTTAGGAAAAAAAAAAAAAAAACCCTTACTGCCGTCAAGTCGGATCCAACTCATAGCAACCCCTCCTTGAGCTTCTGAGGCAGTATCACTGAAGTAGATTGTCCAGTCTTCCTTCCGAGGAGTGGCTGTTGAGTTTGAACTGCCAGACTTCTGGTTAGCAGTCAAATGCCTGTGGCACTACACCACCAGAGCTCTCTAAAGTTTCATAGACCAATGAAAATGCATGATGAGAAGGAAGTAGCTCAAACTAATGCAATTTTCCTATGAATGGGTTTTGTTATACTTCTTAGTTATGTTTAGAATTTTATTCACTGCACTTAGGCAATTTTTAAAAAAATTATCTATATATTTTCAACAGCAATAAATTAGGGTAGCATATTTTTCTGCCAAACCACAACTGAATTGCTGCAAACCTGAGAAACATTCATTAAGTATTTTGTCTTTCCTTAAAAAAGATCTGAGAATACACTACAATTAACCTGAAGCTGCTGTGCCTTGACCACACAATCTCTATCAATAGCTTCAACACATCCTCTTTTTTTTTTTTTAAGTTGTGATTTGGTTGAAAGTTTACAGAGCAAAGTCATTTTCCATACAACAGTTCATGGACATTTTGTTTTGTGACATTGACTGTAATTCCCACAATGCAATGGCTCTCTTCCCACTTCCTCCCTGTGCTTACCATTTCCCTGTGTCATTCCTTATGCATTTCTGGCCTCTGAGCTATCTCCTTGTGCAAATACTGCCCTCCTGCTCTCCCATGGTTGATCATTCCAAAGAATGTACCTATCTGGTACAAATGTTCACCTTAAACTCCTGTCTATTGTTTGGCTAGAAGTCATAGGAGTGAGTTCAATTCTAGGCTCGAATGGTGACTAGCAACCATAGTCTTGGGGGTTTTACCAGTCTGTAGAAGACCAATAAGCCTGATCTTTTTCATTATTTTGAGTTTTGTTCCATATTTTCTCCTATTCTAGCCAGGATCTCCTATTTTGAACCCTTTCTGAGTTGTTGACAGTGAAAATCAATCACTCTTTTGAGGCAGCATGGCCAGTGTCTCTACTAATAATGCCAGATTGGGACTCTAGAAAGACATAAAATTTCATGGTAACTGCTGTGAAGAAAAATTAACTTCACCACTGAAACAATATCACAAAGTTACTCAGCACCTAGCTAGGTATCTAGAACTTTACTTTTAGTTACTCAATATGTGCTAAAGGAAAATAATAGAAGATTTTGGTTGGTTGTTTTTGAGAAATTGAAAATAAGAACATCTTGCATATGTTTAATTTCTACTGTAAAACTTTGGCATATCTTCATTTACTTGCAATGAATAGGCTATAAAAACCCTTTGAATGCACCTATCCCTCTGTCAGTTAATACAAGAAACTGGAAAATGGAATCTGAATGGAATCTGAAACCTATGTTTATGTTGTTTAATAAGTAATTAGAGTATTTTTTTTCTAGAATAAAGACAGGATTTCTATTAAGCTAAACTTATTATTTACTTAGATATAAATGTATGACTTTAGAATATGGACTGAACAGCACAATTTGGACCATCTTCAGACTCAATTTTAAGATAATTTATCACACAGGAGCCACGGAGTGTCATTTTAAATGTGTAAGTCGCATGATAAACCTCCCACTCTCCTAAGAATAGAGCTATCACTGGACCCTCTTATCTCACAACCCCAAGGTACAATATGATAATGATAACGCTTAACATCAGTGCTGAAGTAGGGGGAAAAAAAAAGGAAAAGCTGCAAGCATTTTAACTAGAAAGAAAATAAAATTAAAATATTAATTTACTGATGAATATAACATTAGCTGACCTATTTTCTCCAGCTTGTTAAACAACAAAGACTTGTGAAGCTAAATAACAGCCTAAAAGATAAATGTTTTAAGAATTCCCAGGGAGATGTTTAGCTCCTTTTTAAACATCATTAGAGATATGCCTCACATGTATCAGGCAGTTTTATGCTTTATGTGCTGAAACATCCTGTTTACATTTATTAATGTAGTCTAAAGAATTAGAATTTGTTTGCAAGTTCCCCCTGTTCCAAAAGTAGGACCAAGAGATGTCAGTTTTCTTACCCTTTGTGACTTATGTATTGTAAAATACATAAGAATTTTACAATATTGTAAAATGCATAAGAATTCAAATTCTAACAAGAAAGTGAATCAGGTCACACTTTGAAATTTATTTTCTTTAACTGATCTTAAATTAAGATAATATTGATTTTAAAAATAAAAACCGGAAACCTGCTATCCACATGCTTACAGCCCCAGGACCTCAGAAATTCAAGCTGACCTTGAAAGAAATCTATTTTGTGCTGAGAACTCAGTTCCCACTACAGTTCCATTACTAAAACCATGCACTGCTGAACCAACTTTTTCTTTGTAGAGTAGAAGATTTTGACCATATTCCCAAGTCTTTCATGAGACTCCAGATGCTAGCAATTTGATCAGCCAAGAAATAAAATCAAACTCGCTTTAATTCAATGTATAAAATTGATGCATGCTCTAGAGAAAGTTGTATTGTTTTCTTAGAATAATACAATAGCAATCCATTGGAAAAACATGAATGCTGATGACATGGAAAATTCAGTAGAATATAAATAATAAGGGTATGATAAGGCAATGAAATAAAATTTCTCAAGCAGTAGATTGTTGGGAGTTATGAAAGAAAAGGTAAAAATAATCTTCTTAGCTTTTCAAAATATTTTGTTGATTAATGAGTCATTTTTATTGATTTGAGGATCATACTGACAGTTGCTTAAAAGTTTTATTAAGCCTACATCATTTAACAGGAGCTCTGGTAGCATAGTACCTAAGACACTTGACTGCTAACCAGAAGGCTGGAGGTTCAAATCCACCAGCCTCTCCTTGGAAAGAAGGTTGGACCAACTTGACAGCATATAACAACAACAACAACAACAACATTATTTAACATATAGAATAGTGTTATGTCTAAGTCAGTTTCCTCTGTTAGAGACACTTCAAAAAATGTCTTAAGGGGTTAATGAAGCCTCTGGTAGCATAGTGGCTAAGACACTTGCCTGCTAACCAGACGGCTGGCGGTTCAAACCCACCAGCCACTCCTCGGAAGGAAGGTTGGGCAATCCTACTTCCGTAGTGATACTGCCTCGGAAACCCAAGGAGGGGTCGCTATGAGTCGGGGCCGACTCGACGGCACATAACAACAACAACAACAAGAGTCTATACCTAAGTTTTAGAGACTATAAAAATCTTCTCTTTTTATTTTTCATTTTGATGTTTTTAATTTTAGTTTTATGATGGTGTAAAAACTGGTACACTGGCATCTGACTTCCTCTTCTTTCACTAGGGAGAGAAGAGGGACTCACCAACATCAGTGTAAAGTTGATTCATCTGAGGTAGAGGTCAGACATACCTCCTTAGTCCAACCTTTTTCACAATTCTTACACCAGCCATCTCTCCTATGACACACTCTACTTCTCCACTAGGTAAAGAATATGGCAATGGTCGCAAAGACCATACATACAGTTATACAGTTTATTATGAAAGTAACAGGGTACAAGTTGGAATCAGGACCAAGAGGCTATAACTCAGTAGCAGAATCAGTAAGCATGGAGGCAGGACAGCTCTTTCAGCAACTCTCAGCTTTGTAAGCCTCTTCTTCACCTCTGAGGACAAGCCTTCTTGGCCCCCCCAGGATAGGCCTCCTCTCTCAGATCTCAGCCCTTGCTCTTGCTGACCTATTCCCTTGGTTAAATATGTTACAAAGCTCTTTAGCTCCTCTGCTAAGTGCCCACAGGTACTCCACTCTGCCCAAAAGATGTTCAGGTCTCTCACTCTTTAGATCAGCAAGCCTAGTTTCACCAAGTACCCAGAGGTGACCTACTCTACCCGCAAACTTTGTGTCCTAAGGCACTCAGCTCTCCCTCCACTGGTTGGCACCCCCTCTATGACCACCTCACTCTGAGGTGAGAAGCCTGCCATGCCTTCTTCTGCCAGTATCTTGGTTCTGCTGCTGCCATTTCTCTGCCACTGCTTCTGCCACTTCTCAACATCTTGCACCTTTTCCATTGTGATAGAATCTTGTCTCCTGAGATCAGGAGGTTGTCAACATAGGGACCCTGGGTTCAAAGGATGTGCTCTGCTCCTGGTTCTTCTATTTGATAGTAATGAGTGCCCCCCCCCCACACACACACACACCATCATTGGGATTGGCTCATTTTAAGTCAAAAAGGGTGGCAAAACTGATCAATCCCTTATTAGGGTTCCATAGATCTTATTTGCGTGGCCTCAGCTCTACAAAATTTCCTTGTACTTATGTGCATTATTAGCAGGCAGGTGGTCCAATTCCTTTCGTGGGCCACAAGTACTTTATTTTCACAGTTCTACCCATCATTTTCTGGGAGTTACAAGATCATGTGTGGCTAAAATGCCTACATTAAGAAATTCACTGTATAGCAAATGTGTATTTTGAAAATGACATTTTCATTTTTCTTTTTCTCAGCTGTATAACAACAGTTAGTTGATGTCTAGGCAACCTTTCCACTTATTTTCAGAAACTTGGTTCCTTTGGGTCAGTCAATAGAATATTCTTGAAGTCTCTCTGAGACGTAAGCCATTAAATTGTTCTTCAACTGGAGCATCATTTCTTTTATTCATTCTCCATTTCTTTTTTTTTTTTCAACTATTAAAAACTGGTGAGATTGATAACCTATTGTATATAGCATATACTCCACTAAAATACATTCTAAAAGACAAAAGTCAATAACAGATGCAGTGGTATGCTGGTAAGATTTTAACAACCATCTCTCTGGAAAGACACAGAAATGGAAAGCCCTGTTTGTAGCATTTTTTGGTTTCCCTGGTGTAAATACTCTCACCACAGTTGATTTCCAGCTACTGATCTCACTGACTGTGAAGTTGGGAAGAAATGTGCACAATCAGCTCTTGCGATCTTATTTTTGTCAGGTGGTTGCTCTCTTACCCAGACCTCTTATCAAAGTTACCTACACAGCCAGTAAGCCAGTAAAACCAAAAACCAAACTCACTGCCGTCAAGTCAGTTCCAACTCATAGCGACCCCTTCTTGGGTTTCCAAGGTGGTATCACTGTGGAAGTAGATTGTCCAATCTTCCTTCCAAGGAGTGGCTGGAGAGTGTTGAACTGCCAACCTTCTGGTTAGCAGTCAAATGCTTTAGGCACTATGCCACCAAATCTTCCATGCAGCCAGTAACCTTGAAAAATGTGGTAACATCTCCCTTCTCCTGGCTCAACCCCTAAAAAAGAGCATGCTTGATCACTGCTTAATATGCAAGCAGTGAATTCCCCAAGTGCAATTTCTCAAAACTGTGACATAAACCCAATATGTCTGTAAAATTCTTCTGGGTCAAATAGTGTCACCAGCATGGAATTTGGGGGCAAGAGAAACTAATGCAAATATGCTATGTTTATGCTGATTTTTGTGCTATCAGTAATAACGTTCTCTGCCTCTTAACTCAGGAGTCTTATATGTTCTGCCAGCACCCATGAAATAGTTACAGATTAACTTAGCTCATAAATTAGGCAAAATCAGACTCTGTAGTTAGCAGATATCCTGAACATTGAAAATTATCCTATATATTGAAACTAATGAAAGTACACGTGTGCACATAAATGCAGTAATAATCTTCTTTGTATATTGGCAATAAATAAGAATTTATTATCATTGGTCAGAACTATTGGAATAATATGAAATTATTTTGTGAGTCTAAAAATTTCCTGTTGAGAAACTTCAAATTCTAATACCATACCAGCAAATTTTTCACTTTGAAACATTCACAATTATTCTATGGATTTTTTTCTGCCACCTGCTTTTAAACTGCCATGATATGTTTTTATGAAATGTAACAGACACCTACACTGATGCAGACAATATTCAATAATACATCACAGTCTTAGGTCAAAATAGAAGTTTGACAACCAAAATTTTAAGCCCTTACTCTGTTAATGTATCTGGAGGCATACTTCTATTGTGTTGAGGATTTTTATTCATAATCTAGAGAACCATATTTGCTGTAGTGATGATTTATTAGCAATAATCTGTTATTGTAGATATTTTCAGTTATAATTAGTTTCTGGACAAAATATTTGTCTCAAATCTATACACATATCCAAAAGAAAGGGAGATCAGTTTAATCAGTGCTGACACCATAAACTTTTGTTTACTCCACTTCTCACCTTCTTCTAACTAAAGAACCATCAAAGCACATCATTTCTTCCTTTTCTTCCCATCTTCTTTGCTTGCTTCACATATTCTTTCTCAGTAATTGTTATGTACTAGATTTAAGATTTTCAGTTTGTATATTATTTTTAAAAAATTACTTCATACTATAGAATAGAAGGTTGGGCAATCTACTTCCATAGTGATACTGCCTCGGAAACCCAAGGAGGGGTCACTATGAGTTGGGTCCGATTTGACTGCACGTTACAATAACAGCAAATAAATGAATAAATCTCTTAAGAATGCCCATAAAGACATTAATATAACCTAGTGTTTCTTTAGTAGAGTACTGAATTTGAAGATCTTGATAAAACAATGTAAAATATATACTTAATAAGAAATAAAAAATTGTGCACACATTAATTCCTAAGTAGCCTTGAAGGTACTCAATTCAGATTACCAAAACTTTTATTAATCAACTAATGGTAATTAATGATATAGTGAAAAACCTTCATCTCAGATTACCAACAGTAAATACAAATAATTACATTAAAATAATGTAATTTGAAACATACTAGCTATGGATATCAGAGTTTTCTCTAGTCTTCCTAATATTCTTTATTATCATGATCAAAAGTAGTAATGTCATTTTAAGTGACATAACACAAAATAATAAATGTGAAGTGAACAAAAATAATAAAGTGTAAATTAAAGATAAATGTCAATCTTTTATAACTCCTTGAAGAATTCACATAGAGTCAATTTGTCATTTTTTTTCTCTCCTGACAACATTCTTCTCACCCACACTCTGAAGCTACTTGTGTTCCATCTCAGTGCTATGAAAACATCTTGTGGTATTTTAATAGGGCCATGCCCTACACCCATTAGAGATAGTGACTGAGAAATGATGCCAAAAATGTGCCAAATAAAACTCTTATATTCATTTCAATTGCTTATAATCCATATGGAAAATGCTAGCTCTTACTTAGTGCCCTCTTTATCAGGGTCTTTATCCAAATATTCACTCAAAGGCTAGTTTACTCCTTTTTTTAAAACTCTCTCCAGTCCTATTAGAATCACACTCCACATGTGTTAATGGCAATTAGCCTATGATATTAAGGGCTGTCATGATCCACCCAAAAACCAGCATAATCTATAGATAAATCTTTGTACCAGGATCTTAAGGATAAACTATATTATATTACACCAAGCCTAATGTTGAGGAAATTATTCAGAAAGGTAGATAATTGAGAAAACTTTCTTTCTACATCAGTTGGACATCTACTTATTTTATCTTTTTTATATTACCTCTTTTACTCTGCAGAACAACTCTGAAAGGTCAGTGTTATTAATCCCATTTTACAGATAACAGACTTTAGGTTCAAGTTCACATAGTTCAAATGCAATAGAGTATGACTATATCAATGATTTATACTTTTCCCATACCAAAAAGCCACTCACTGCAGTCTAGTCTGATTTGACTCATAGCGACCCCTCCTTGGGTTTCCAAGACGGTATCACTATGGAAATAGATTGCCCAATCTTTCTTCTGAGGAGTGGCTGGTGGCTTTGAACCATTAGCCTTCTGGTTAGCAGTCAAATGCTTTTCACACATCTCATTTTAAATATAATTTAAGGAAGTTAAATAAAGGAGAGTGATTAAATTTCTAATTTCTTCTTATAAGTGGTTATATATCACTATAGAAGAATCATACTTTATTTCTGCAGAACTCTATGTTGGATACTGTTTAACAGTTGGTAGCATGGGACAATGCTGTATGATCTCATATCTTACTTCAAAAAATGTTCACTATAATTTGTGAAAAGAAAATCTAGGATAAAGATGCAATCTGTAAAATAATTTCTATTCTACAGGTACCATTTTTGAAAACTCTTCCTAATTTTTTAATTACTTCTTAGACATAGCGAATTATACATCATAAGACAACCTTTAAAGTAAAGCACATATTAAGAGTAATTTACTACTTGGTGAAAGTATCTACATTTTGCAGTTTTACTTGTCTTTATATCTTCTGGAAAATAGCAAAATTTACCCATTTTTACTTCACTTAGAGTTGTTATTTTATCTGTATGTTGTTGAGTTAAAATCCAAATGTGTGTTTTTATTTCATTTACATTTTGTATTGAAATATGGAGGAAGCCTATGTGTTCATTAATGTCCTGCTACATAAAGATCTGATACATGTATGTAGCTTTACATTGCCTTTCTGGAAGAATGTATGAAAAATATAAGTGCAAACTCATTTTAACTGTTAAACAGCTCAGTTCTTTTTTGTACCTTATTTTTAAAATATTCTTTCACTTTGAAAAATGGAAATATTTGCAACATTCCAATTTTGCAAACAATTCTATGAGCACTCTACATGAGACTGTGCTTTTATATCAAATTTATTTTACCTTATCTAAGTCAATACAGCAAAGTCAGAGATTAAGAAACTGCAGGGTCAATTCTGCTTATTCCATGTTCTGGAAGTTCATGTTTCTTAACACACTTCTGATCTAAAAATAAAATAGAACCCATAATGCTCAGTAAATTCTTTTTGTTTATAATGAAGATTGAAACTGGAGGGAGATATATAAGATTTGATGAGTTTTCACGATAACTTCATTATAAAATCATAATAGAAAAACAAAGTTTACAGGCACTTATCAAGTTAGAATCCATGTGAAAAGTCTTAAGAGAATCAGTAAATATTAAGATAAATGTTCCAGGTTCACTGTCAATAAGGTCATTTTTCATCAGATTTTATAGGGAAATAAAATAGAAGTAAAGCGTTTAATTCATCAATAAAAAAGAGTTTATGAAAATAATAATGACCACAAAATAAGATTTTCAGAACTTCCTTCCGTTATACAAGTGGCAATGCCACCTTCAACATAAAAGTTTTTGTTGGTTCCTTTCTTCCTTCACTTTCTCCTCCACATCATTGTTCTCTCTTTTTTTCCTTCTCCTTCTATTTCTTGAGTGATACAGACTTTATGCGCAAACAATTTTATTTTTACAATAATAAAGTATATTTTGTTACATTTTGCTCATCCTTTGCTCATCCATTTTATGAATATCAGTATAAATACTGATAACACCATTTCCCCATTTGACACATGAAAAGATATCCTAAGTATATTTTGAGACACTTTTCTAAACCATCTTGGGAATAAATTTTATGATACATGACAATAAGCAGTTTTATATATATTTTTAAATATTATTTTCTGGATATGTTAGCATGTTAGTTGTCACAGAGACATCTCCTTTTATAATCAACCTGGTTAATAAGAAAAGAGCTCCTGAATTAATGTATCTTTGCTGTGATTCTTACCTCATCTCTTTCTTCTTCCTTCTATTCTCCTATATCTCTGCCATCTTCAAGATTTCCAACCATTTTTCAAGTGCCTCAAAACCAAACACACTGCCCTTGAGTCAATTCCAACTCATAGCAACCTCCACTGTGTTTTCAAGCTGCAAATCTTTATGAAAGCAGACTGCATAATCTTTCTTCCACAGAGCAGCTGGTGGGTTTGAAATATCAACCTATTGGTTAGTAGTCAAATGTCTTAACCACTACCCCACCAGAGTTCCTTTTAAGTGCCTAATTCTTGTGAATTATTTTATTGGTAATTTATATATGTTAATATATATACTCCATATAATAATCTTGTGAATCATCTTGTGTATCATCTTCTTTATAAAGTGAAGAAGTATGAAATTTTTCAGAGGATGAGCTAGTAAAATAGAAAGCTAGATGTCTCTCTACTACACTGAAGAACTACAAAACTGGAACAGTACAAAGGGAACAAAACTAAATATGATATCATTGATATCAAATGCTATCACAGACTTAAAGTAAGGGAATATCAAGATTTCCCTCATACTCAACCTAAATATAGCTTGTGTTACTGTTGAATGTGCTCACCTTTGAGGAAGAGGCAGCTGGGAAAAGCTGCTCAGTATTTTGTCTCATAATCTTAGAGAGGTATCTGAAATATGACAGAAGCAAGAAAAAAAAAACTGGTATGACCAGGAAGCATTTCACACCCCCACCATCAGCTTTGAAATGAACCTCCGTTACTTAACCAGACAGCAAGAGTACATCACCAAAAGAATTTCAAAGCAGTGGGAAAACACTTTTCATATACAAAGATCTTAGCTTTTGTCTCATTTTATTATTTTTTTTTTATTCTTTATACAGGTGATAAAATTAAAGTCAAATGAATGGAATGAATTGCCTGTTGCATAAGTGAAAAACCTGAGATGGATCCCTGGCTGAAATACTTTGTACATTATACACCTAGTTAAAATCTGCAAGGCTATCACAAGTATAGCCCATTTTTCAAGGCATTAAAATGCAAAGAACTGATGCAATCCTGTAAAAAAAAAAAAAAAAAAACCTAATATGTTCAGATATTGTAGATGGACAGAAGGGTGTTGTTGCTTGTTGTTAGGTGTCACTGAGTTGGCTCCAACTCACAATGACCCTATATACAACAGAACAAAACACTGCCCAGTCATGTGCCATCCTCACAATCTTTGCTATACTTGAGCCCATTATTGCAGCCATGGTGTCACTACATCTCATTGAGGGTCTTCCTTTTTTTCTTTGATCCTCCACTCCACCAAGCATGATATCCTTCTCCAGGGAGTGGTCCCTCCTGACAATATGACCAGAGTATGTCAGATGAAGTCTGGCCATGCTGGCTTCCAAGGGACATTCCGGCTGCACTTGTTCCATGACAGATTTTTTCATTCTTCTGGCAATCCATGGTACTTTCACTATTCTTCACCAACACTGCAACTCAGAATCATCAACTTTTCTTCATTCTTCCTTATTGATTGTCCAGCTTTCACATACATATGAGGTGACCAAAAATACCATAGCTTGGGTTAGGCACATCTTCATCCTCAGAGTTAGTTCTTTGCTCTTCAACACTTTAAAGAGGTCATTTGCAGGAGATTTGCTCAGTGCAGTATGTCTGATCTCTTAACTGCTGCTTCCAGGAGTGTTGATTTGGAGACAGAAGGTAAGGTTATAAAATCTATAATTTTTTTCTGAACTGCAGCTCAGATTAAAATATGGACAAAGTCAGTAATTTTGACATGAAGTTTAAATTTAAAAAGAAACAAACAACACTTTCATATTTTTAAAAGCAGAAAAGTTGAGTAAAAACTTTTAAATATCACCAAAATTTAAAGAAAATTTGGCATGATGCAGTTCAAAAAGTAGAAAGTAGAGCTAACAGATAAAAAAAACATAAGAATAAGATCTAAATACTCAGAAGGAAATATGAGGAGCTCAACTGTGTACCTTGATTGTCAATGTTCCAGAAAGTGTCCCTTTGAAGAGGAAATGTTCATTTAACTACATATGACTACTGGTATTCTTCCACAAGACAGCATAAAATGTTTGGTTATTTAAAATATTTTATTAAACATGATTTTACAATTAATTTTCATGAACCAAACGATACAAAAACCCTAAAAACAAACTGACTGCCGTCAAGTTGAATCCGACTTACAGCGACCCTCCTTGGGTTTCCAATGCTTTATCACTATAGAAGTAGATTGCCCAATCTTCCTTCTGAGGAGTGGCTGGAGGATTTGAACTGCCAGTCTGGTTAGCAGTCAAATGCCTTAGGCACTACGTAAATGATATACCCAAAAAAGAGTGCATCTCAGTAAGTTTAGTTTATGAAGGTGAAGGTTGAACATGAACTTTAACATATATTTCTTAAATAAAGTGCTGTTTACTGATGAATATTTAAGAAAAAACAAAAGATTCAAACAGACTATTTTGTCTTTAGAGACATTTTGGATTTCCAGAGTTTAGCATAAATAAGGAAAACATACCTCCACTCTTCTGTCAGTTTGCTTATCTTGGATGGCTTGCGTGTTGCTGTGAGACTGGAAGCTACACCACCAGTATTTCAAATACCAGGAGGGTCACCCTTGGTGGACAGATTTCAGCAGAGCTTCCAAACTAAGACAGACTGAGAAAAAGGATGGGGCCATTCACTTCTAAGAAAAACCTGGCCACTAAAAACCTTGTGAATAGCAGTGAAACATTGTCTTATATATTACTGGAAAACTTTATGCATAGCAGTGAAACATTGTTTGATATAGTGCCAGAAGATGAGACCCTCAGGTTGGAAGGCACTCAAAGCATGACTGGCGAAGAGCTGCTTTCTCAAAGTAGAGTCAACTTTAATGATGTGGATGGAGCAAAGCTTTGGGGATCTCCATTTCAGATGGGGCACTACTCAAAATAAGAAAAACAGCAACAAACATTCATTAATAATAAGAATGTTGTTGTTGTTGTTATGTGCCGTCGAGTCGGCCCCGACTCATAGCGACCCCTCCTTGGGTTTCCAAGGCAGTATCACTACGGAAGTAGGATTGCCCAACCTTCCTTCCGAGGAGTGGCTGGTGGGTTTGAACTGCCAGCCTTCTGGTTAGCAGTCAAGTGTTTTAGCCACTATGCTACCAGAGCTCCTAATAATAAGAATAGGGAATATTAAAAAAAATATGAATGCAGGAAAATTCAAAGTGTTCAGATATGAAATGGACCACATAAAGATTGATATCCTTGTCATTACTAAGTTGAAACAGACTGGTACTGGCCATTTTGAAGCAGATAATCATATGGTCAACTATGCTAGCAATGACAAATTGAAGAGGAATGACATTTCAATATCCATCCTGAAGTACAATGCTGTCAGTGACAAGATAATATCAACTATCCTACAAGGGACACCAGTTAATACTACTACAATTCAAAGTTATGCACTAACTCCTAAAGTCAAAGAATAAGAAATTTTTACCAATTTCTGCAGTCTGAAATTGATCAAACATGAAATAAAAATGTATTGATAATTACTGGTGGTTGGAATGCAAAAGTTGGAAACAAAGAAGCCTCAGTAGTTGGAAAATATGGCCTGCATGATAGAAATGATGCTGAAGATCTCATGATAGAATTTGGAAGACCAATGGTTTATTCATTGCAAGTACCTCTTTTCAATAATATAAATGACAACTATAAGTGTGAATCTTGTCAGATTGAATGCACAGGAATCAAATTGACTACCGCAATGAAAAAGCCCAGTAACATCAGTCAAAACCAGGCCAGGAGCTGACTATAAAA
>NW_006921595.1:26298537-26302412 GCF_000298275.1 Orycteropus afer afer | reverse complement strand
CATGAACTTAGGGGCCATCTGAAAAACAGTTTTGAGGCTTTGAACATCAATGACTGAAGCCCAGACAAATTGTGGGATAACACAAGAATACCTTACATGAAGAAAGTAAAAGGTCATTAAAAAAACAAGAAAGAAAGAAAAGATTAAATTGGATGTCAGAAGAGAGTCTGAAACTTATGCTTGAATGTAGAGTAACTAAAGTGAATGGTACAAAGGACGAAGTAAAAGAGCTGAACAAAAGATTTCAAAGGGCAGCTCAAGAAGACAAAGTAAGGTATTACAATGAAACATGAAAAAACCTGGAATTAGAAAACAGAAAGAGAAGAACCCTGTGGTAGTTACGTTTATGTGTCAACTTGGCTGGGCCTGGTTGAGTGGCTGGGCAGCTGGTGGTAGTTATTCCCCATGATAAGACTGGCAATCAACTCTATGGTGCAATCTACCACAAGCAGCTGAGTAGCTGCCTTTGGGAATGTGGTCTGCTTCCTGCATTTAAAGAGAAGCCTTGGGAATGGTGTCTAGCCTATGGCACACTTGGACCCTACAGGAAGTCATGTCGTTGCTCGGTAGCCTGCCATGCTCTGCCAATCTTGGGATTTACAATGGACTTAAGCTAATAGCCTGCCATGTGATCTGGTAACATCGGGACTGTGTCTTTTCACTTGTCAACCTTAGGGCTTTCAGCCTCAGCAGTCAGCAGCTGTTTGAGTGAAGAAACGCCTCTAGCTCCAATGGGTCAGGAGCAGGAGGCATAGCTGGACCCCAAGGTTGAGGGGCTTTCACCCAGCCCCTAGAGCCTGGCACTTTGAACTTGGACTTAAAGCCTCCAAATTGTAAGAGTAAACTCCTGTTTGTTAAGGCTATCCCATTTGTGATATATTCTTGTCAGAGGGGCACTAGGTAACCAGAACAAACCCACTTGACATTTCTCAAGTTGAAAGAACTGAAGAAAAAATTCAAACCTCAAGGTGCAATATTGAAGGATATATTGCATGATGCTTGAAACATCAAAAGAAGATTGAAGTACCAAAAAGAATTAGTCAATGTTCAAACATTTCAAGAAGTAGCATTTGGTCAAGAACTAATGGTATTGAAAGAAGAAGTCCAAGATACACTGAAAGAATTCATGAAAAACAAGGTTGCAGGAATTGATGGAATACTCATTGTGATGTTCCAACAAATAGATGCAGTACTGGAGGCTTATTCATTCAGGCAAGAAATTTTCAAAACAACTACTTGGCCAACTGACTGGAAGAGATCCATATTTGTGCCCATTCCAAAGAAAAGTGATCTACTTGACTGTGGAAATTTTACAAGCAAGTAAAATTTTGCTGAAGATAATTCAAAAATGCTTGCAGCAATATACTGAAAGGGAAGTGCAGAAATTCAAGCTGGATTCAGAAGAAGATGTGGAACAAGGGATATCATTGTTGATGTCAGGTGGATCTTGGCTAAAAGCAAAGAATACTAGAAAGGTGTTTACCTGTGTTGTATTGACTATACAAAGACAATCAACTGTGTGGATAATAGCAAATTGTGGAAAACGTTGCAAAGAATGGGAATTTCAGAACATTTAATTGTGCTTGTGAGAAACCTATACATAGACCAAGAGGCAGTTGTTAGTAAAGAACAAGGGGTTACTTCATGGTTTAAAAGACCTTATTTTGGTTTTCTTTTTAAAGTTATTTTCATTCAGTATCAAATTATACTTGTACAGGTTTTTTGTTGTTCCCTCCCTTCATCTTTTAGTTCTTTAAAAATGTTGCTCCATTCTCTTCTCACTTATATTGCTTTGATGAGAAATTGGATGTCCTCTTTATCTTTTGGTCCTCTTATGTAACATATCTGATATCTCTGTCTACTTTTCATATCTTTCTCTTTATTACTTGTTTTATGCAATTGTTTTATGATTTGTCTCAGTACAATTGTCTTCATGTTCTTTTCTGGTTGGGTTTATAGAGGTTTCATCATCTGTGAGTTTGTAGATTTTAAAAATTTGGAAAATTTTCAGACATTATTATTTCTTTTTCTGTCTCTTTCCTCTTTCTGTCACAGATGCCAATAATGTATACATCATGCCTCTTGAACTTGTTCCCTACCTCATGGATGGAGTGTTAAGTTTTTTTCTTCTTTGCTCCATTTTGAATAGTTTCTATTACTATGTATTCAGATTGGCTAATTTTTTCTTCTACAATGTCTAATCTGCTGTTAATGTCACTCAGTGTATTTTTTTTTATTATTACTATTATTTTAAATCTCAGACAATAGAATTTTTCCTCAAAGTTTTATTTTATTTTATTCTTTTTTTGTATATGTTGCATATTTCTACACCACATATTCAAATTTTCAGTCATGTCGAATTTTATCTTGTTCATTGTTGAATACTTTCAAATTTCTCTAAATATTCTTGAGCTTTGTTCCAGCACATACTTAAGTTACTTAAATGATGTTTGATGCTTTCACATATTTGGCTTTTAGATACTTTTGGCAATACGACAGCATTAGTCTAGACTAATCATTCCTTGGTACTGAGACAAGACCCTTTTTTTTTTCTTAATTTTTGTTGTGATTTGGGTGAAAGTTCACAGAGCAAATTCACTTTCTATACAGCAGCTCACATACACTTTGTCTCATCATATTGACTTCAATTCTCACAATGCATCAGATTCCCTCCCCCTTCCTATCCATAATTACCTTTTCCCTGTGTCCTTTCCTCCATGTACTCCTGCCCAGCAACCTGTCTCCCTGTGCATGCATAGCCCTTTTGGTCTCCTATGATTGATCTCTCCAAGGAGTGATCTACCTAATGTAAATTTTCAACTCATATGCCTGTCTTTTGTTTGGTAGGAAGCCACAGGAGTGGGTTCAAATCCAGACCTGAAAGACAGCTAGAGGCCATAGTCTCAGTGGTTTCTTCAGGCTCTATCAGACCAGCAAAACTGGTTCCTTTTTTCTCTGGATGAGGAGAAACCCATCATTGCATCTTGATGGCTGTTTGCAAGCTTTTAAGATCCCAGTCGCTACTCGCCAAAGTAGGAGGTGGAACAATATTGTTTGTAGTATGCCAATTGAGCTTGATGTCCTCTGTTACTATGGTCTTGAGCCCACAGGTTCAACTACTTGGTCTCTCCAGGTAGCTGGCTGTGATCAAGAAGTGACTACAAACTTGTCCCTTTTCAGCTCAACTATACACCTGGGAATTCAGATCATACACATACACTTATAATCCTATACATGGCCTTGGATATACTCCCTGCTTCATAGATGAACCTAATAGTTCAGCCTGTCTACCTATCTATCCACCTGTATACCCATGTTTGCTTTCACTGACAATGCAGTACTCTATGTGCAAAAGGATTCATCTTTGTTATCTGTACCTCCCCTGTACTTCTCTATGACTTCCTCTTCTTCAGTGCCACCATATTGATCACTCAAATTGGGACATTACCCTTCTCTTCAGCCAAATCAATACTTATCTCTACCTATCTAACAGTGTCTCCTCCCACCCCTGGTAACCAACAAAGGAAATTTCCTTCCATAGACAGACCTTTCCTTTACTTTTACAATAATGGACTAATAGAGTATTTGTCCTTCTGTGATTGACTTATTTCACTCAGCATAATGTCCTCAAATTTCATCCACATTTTGCGGTGTTTTTCAGATTCTAGGTTATTCTTTATGGCTGTATCCCATTGTGAGTATGTACCATAGTTTGGTCATCCATTCCTCAGTTGATGGACACCTAGGTTGTTTCCATCTTTTGGCTATTGCAAATAGTGTTGTGATGAACATGGGTGTGCATATGTCTGTTCTTGTCATGGCTCTCACTTCTTCAGGATATATACCTAGTAATGGAATGGCTGGGTCAAATGGTA
>NW_006921595.1:26253213-26285355 GCF_000298275.1 Orycteropus afer afer | reverse complement strand
AAAGAATTGGTGGAGGACAGGGCAGGGCACCCAGGCTCTGTCTGAGCACACAGACTGTGATGGATTTCCTGTGGGCCCAGAAGGTAAGTGGGAGTGGGGGATGGCCGAACTTCCATTCACCAAGCGGGTGTGTGGTATAAGAGTAACAAGAGGAATGTGGTACCTTTTCAGTCTTGTGGGTCCGGAGTGTCCTTGGGGTTGCTGGAAAATAAAACGTGTTCTCAAGCCCCGGAAATCTTCCAGAGTGCTGTCTCTTTAAATATCCAAAATAGTCAAGCCACTTTTAATCCTTCAAAATGGCGGTGTCCTCCAGACCGGCAAAAGTCCACAGCTCAGCCTGCCTTTCTCTTCACCTTCTCCATTTATTCCCCAGCCACCGTGCACAGTCCTCCATGCAGTTCCTGGCTAGAAGGGCTGATTTTTTGGTTAATTCTTAGGTCCTACCACCACTTGGGAATCTCCATGCTGTTTGTGCTGTCAGGATTGCCCAGGATTGGTGCCAGACAGCAGCTCTGTATGTCTCCTTTTTTGGTATTTTCATGAAAATTCTTCTGTTAGTTGGGGTTTAGTCCACTTCTATATCCTTCCCTTCAAGGCTCAGGGGTCCAGGATTATCTTCTGTACCTGTGTTAATTGGTTTCCCTTTTCTTTGTTGAAGAGGGTCTATGCAGTCTTTCTGCCTAGTCCACCATCTTGCCAGTGAATCCCTTGGAGTATATTCTTGTCTCTAAATTTTTAGAACAGTGCATACTGTGAGGACATTTTCTTGTTTTCCTCTCCATTTGGAAGCTTGTACCTAGAAGTTGTATTCCCTCTGATAGGTTAGTTGCTGTTGTCATGTGCTGATTGACTTCCTTGGTTTTCAGTGTACAATGTTTTATGGGCTTATTTTGAGTTTCTATTTCTGATTTGGTTTTAGTGTTGATGCCACGTATCCTGATTTTGTTTATCTCTGTTGTGGGTTCTCTATTGGAAGGACTTCCTTAAGCATTTCTTGTAGGGTTGGTCTGGTTTTCAAAAGATCCCTTAATTTCTATTTGTCTGAAAATACCTTGATTTCACCCTCATATTTGATGGATAATTTGGCTGGATATAGGATTCTTGGTTGTAAGTTCTTTCCTTCAGTGTTTTATATATGCTGTCTCATTGTCTTCTTGCCTGCATGGTTTCTGCTGAGTAATCCGAGCTCAGCCTGTTTGTTTATTGTAAGTAATATTGCTTTCGTCCAGGAGAGCTCTCAAAATTTTTTCTTTGTCTTTGGTTTTGGAGAGTTTGATTATAATATGCTTCAGTGTTTTTCTCTTGGTATCTATCTTGTGTGGGGTTCTGTGAGCTTCTTGGACAAATATCTTTTCTTCCTTCATGATATGGGGGAAGTTTTCTGTTAGTAGGTCTTCCACAATTTTCTTGGTGTTTTTTTTTTTTTTCCTCTTCTGGTTCTGGAATTCCAATGAGTCTTATGTGGTTTCTTTTCATGTCATCCCATATAATTCTTAGGTTCTCTTCATTTCTCTTAAATCTTTGTTCTAATTTTTCTTCATATAAGCTCGTGTCCAGGGATTTGTCTTCTAATTGCGATATGTGTTCTTCAGCCAGATTTACCTACTCTTTTGTGCTTCTACTGTGTTGTGCAACTCTGTAATTTTGGTATTTGTCTTCTGGATTTCTAACTGCTGTTTTTGTATGAGTTCTGATTGTGCATCAATCTTGTTATTTTGTTGTTGAATGATTTTCCTGAGTCCTTCCAGGGTACTGTCTGTGTTCCCCTTGCTTCTGTTTGGGGTTTCCTTGGGCTCTTGTAAAGCTCTATAAACATATCTTCTAAATCCTTCTCAGATAATTCTATTTCCTCCCCTTCCTCCATGTTTAATGAGACCTTTGTTTGTGGTTTTTCTTCTAATGTCTTATCCTGTTTTTGTGTTTGATTTGAGGTTGCCTGTTGTTTCCCAGACATTTTGAGGTTGTCTTTACCTGTCAGTTATGTATTTATTTGTTTTGTCTTGGTTTTATGGTTTAATATTTTGACAAGGTGAAGCTTGTGTATTTTTTTTTATTAATTCAGGTATGCTGGGTTGCTCTGCAGTTTTCTTTGTGATGTTGGTATCACTGTGTGGAATGTGGATAATGGTTTCTGTTTGTCATAAAGAGGGTTTAGAGTTTGAACCAGGAGGTATTCTGGTGTCTGAATGTGGTTTCTTCTATTGGATGAGTGAGGTTATTGGTGTAGAAGGTGGGAGCGGAAGGGCAGAAAAAGGAAAGCTCCCTGTTGCTAGTGGCAGTTTCTAGGGCTTTGAGTGGGATGCTAATGATGACATTGTACTGTTATTCACAGGCTCAAAGTTCAATTTCAGCAAAGACTTCAGTTGTTATGGGTTGCCACTTTCCGCCAGGCTCAGACACATGCAGAAACCCCACTCCTGAGGCCCCTTGGTGCCAAAAAGCCTACCCAAGACAACTGTTCAGCTCCACAATCCACCACAGGGGTCCCTCTCTGTACCTGCCTGCCTGCGGCATCAGCCTAGACTGCAATCCACCATGGGAGTTCCTCTGTGGGTCTGCCCACCTGTGGCACCAAAATCCACTCAGTTTCAGCAGCACTGGAGTCAGGAGAGTGCCTGTTAGTAACCTGTGGTCCCATTATTACTGATGCACAGGCCTCTCAGTGTCACTAAGCTGCCTCAGCCTAATTGGTGATGCGTTGTGGGGACACCTCCCCAGGTCCACACTCTTACAGCACCAATGGACTCTCTGCTTGGATTTCAGTGTTGCTGGACAGGCCCGTTTGCACCTAGCTGACCCAAGTTACTGATAAAATCAGGTGATGAAGGTAAATCCTTGGGGTGATTGCTGGTATAATGGTGTGGTCACTGGTATGTTGGTGTGGTGTGTCTTCTTCCTTAACCCAGGGAGGTCTCAGATGACCTTTCTCACTTGCTGGTCAGTGCTCCTGCCAGGCAAGTCTCCAATGGCCTTTCTTGGTGCTCCACAGGATAGATCTTCTGGTCTTGTCATTTTTTCCCCATCCCTTTCCCCTTTCTAATTCTACTCCCCTGAGTTTGGTGCACTCTAACTCAGTTAGCTGTTCAGAGCACCAGAATCCCTAATTCAAACTCCTGTACCTATTTTTTAAACCACTAAGATGCTAGCGGGAATTAGTGTGGTGATTACTGAGACTCCATTCTGAATCCTTATCTAGTCGTTCTTAAGGAAGGTGTTGTTCAGTTTCCATGTGTTTTCTTTTTTTCCATTGATCTTCTTAATTTTGATTTCTAATTTCATAGCATTGTGATCAGAGAAGATGCTTTGCAGTATTTCAATGTTTTTAACTTTATTAAGGCTTGCTTTATGGCCTAATATATGGTCTATCATGAAGAATGTTCCATGTGCACTGGAAAAGAATGTATATTGTGCTGTTGCTGGAGGACGTGCTCTGTAGATGTTTTAAGGTCAAATTGGTGGATTGTATTGTTTATTTCTTCTGAGTCTTTGTTAACTTTCTCTCCAGTTGTTCTATCATTCATTGAAGGTGGTGTATTAGAGTCTCCTAATATGACTATGGAGTTGTCTATTTGCCTTTTCAACTCTTTTAAAGTCTGATTTATGTATTTTAGGGCTTTTCCACTGGGTCCATAGATGTTTATTATGGTTATAACTTCTTGCTCGATTGATCCTTTAATCATTATATAATGTCCTTCCTTGTCCCTTGTGGTGGTTTTTGTCTTAAAGACAATTTTATCAGAAATTAATATTGCCACTCCAGCTCTTTTTTGGTTACCATTTTCTTAATATATCTTTTTTCAACTCTTTTGGTTGCTTAGTGCCACTATGACAGGAATATACCACAAATAGAATGGCTTGAAGAAACAGGAGTTTATTTTCTTACAGTTTGGACTTTTTAAGTCTGAGTTCAAATTCCCAGGTTCTAAAGATTGAGTGAAAGTTCCTCAACCTTGGGCTTCAGCTCTGCCTTCTGCTACTGGCCCATTGAAGCTGGAGGCTTTTCTTCACTCAGTTGCTGAGCCTGACAAGTCCAGTGTTGACAAGTAAAAAGGCACAGTCCTGATGTTACCAAACCACATGGCAAGCCATTAATTCAAATCCATTGAAAGTCCCAAAATGGCAGGCTGCTGAACAATGACATGGCTACATACAGGGTTCAAGTGAATCATAAGATTGAGACCATTTCCAAAACTGTTTCTTATACAGAGGAAGCAGACCACATCACTAAAGCAGGTACTCAGCTGCTCCAATGTATTCCATCATGGAGTTAATTACCAGTCTTACCGTTTGGAAAAACTACAACCAACTGCCTAGCCATGCAATCAGGCCTAGTCAAGATGACACACAAAGTTAACTATCACATCAACCTTTGATTTTTAGTCTATGTTTGTCTTTTTCTCTAAGGTGTGTGTCTCTTGTAGACAACATATTGATGGATTATGATTTCTTATCCAATCTACAACTCTGTGTCTCCTGAGTGGCACATTTAATCCATTGACATTAGGTGTAATTATCAACAAGAGTGAATTTGTTGCTGTCATTTTGTTGTGTTTTTTTTCATGGTACTCCTTGTTTCTTTATTCTATATAATTTTCTATCCAGAGCTTATTTTGTTTATGAATCATGTCATCATTTTCTTCATTCCTGTTGTTCTAGTATCTGCTATATTTGTACATGTCCTCTTTTTTTTTTTTTTGGTGATGCAAAGATTTATCATTTTTCTTTGAGGTTACCCTGTGATTTATAATTTTCTCCCCAAGTTTAGAACAGTCCATTCTATCTTGCAACTCTCTTAACTTCTTCACCATATAGTAGTTCTGTAACTTCAGAATTTTTTTCCCTTTTTGGGTTGTAGTTGTCCTCATTCACCAGTTGATATCTCTGGTTCCCTGTTTACAATCTTATAAGCTTATTTTGATACTTCCATAACTGGGTTGGTTTCTGGGCATGTCATCATGTGTATTAATGGTAGTTGTTGTTTGCTATTATTGCTTTTCTGTTCAAAGGACTCTCTTTAGTATCTCTTGTTAGGTTTGTCTGGTTTGAACAAATTCCCTTAATTTCTGCTTATCTGGAAATCTCCTAATTTCACCATCATATTTGAGGGACAAGTTTGCTGGGTATATAATTCTTGGTTGGAAATTTTTCTCTTTCAGGGTTTTATATGTATCATCCCATTGTCTTTTGCTGGCATGATTTCTGCTGAGAAATCAGAGCTCAGTCTTATTGGTTGCCCTTTGTAGGTAACTTTTTGTTTTTCCCATGCTGTTTTCAGGATTCTTTCTTTTTCTTTGGTTTTGGTGAGTTTGATGATGATATGTCTTGGTGATTTTGTTTTGGCATCTATCCTATTCAGGGTTCATTGGACTTCCTGAGTGGATATATTCTCATCTCTCATCATGTCAGGGAAGTTCTCCCCCAACAAATTTAGGCAATTTTCTTTGTGGTTTTACTTTTCTCTTCCTGTTCTGGAATTCCAATGACATGTAAGTTATTCCTTTTGATAGTATCCCATATGAACCTTGGCTTTCTTCATTTTGTTTTTTATGTTTTTTTCTGATTGATCCAAAGAAGCATTCAGGTATTTACCTTCAATCTCATTAATTCTGTCTTGCATTCATTTGATTCTACTTGTTTGCCCTTTTAATGTGTTATCTATTTCTGAAAATTTAGTATTAATCTTCTGGGTTTCTATCTGTAGATTTTGTATCATTTCTAATTTTTCATTTATTTTCTAATTTTGTTCTCATATTTTCTTCCGGAATTGTTCTAGGATTTTGTCTGTGTTTTCATCAATTTTCTCTATGTTTTCCTTGATCTGTTTGTCAGTCCTTTGAAGATACCTAAATATAATTTTTTTCAAATTCCTTATCAGGGAGTTCCTATGCTGCTTCTTCCTCAGGGATGTGTTCTGGGTCTATATCCTGCTCCCTTGTTTCTACTGCTTTATCTTGTTTCTTTGTGTGGACTGTGATGGTCTGTTGTCTCTGAGACATTGTGATATTGTAGTATTTAGATCTCTGTTAACCATTTGTGAAGAGCAGTTAAGGGTGAGTCAGGCTCTGCAAGGTGGTCATTTATCATTGGCCAGTGGTGGAGAAGGAAGTGGTGGTTCTTACTGAGTGAAGCTGTAGGAGGTGTGGGAGAGTTTGTATCATATGGGCAGAGTTGTTGTCTCCTACTCAGTTAAGCAAAAACAATGATCAAAAAACCATAAAAAAATAAAAGCAAGCAGACAAAAAATACACCACATGAACACACAGGAACAATTATCAAAAAAAGAAAAGAAAAGAAAACACAATATCTGGGGAGGTGGTAATAAGAGAAAAAGAGGTAGAGTTGGATAATAATGGGAAAAATGCTAAAAGAAAAACAAGGAATGGGGAGAACCACAAGAAAGAAGAAAAATGGGAATCAGGAACAGAGAAGAGAGAAAAAGCTGACAACTAGAACCTGGAAAGGGAAGAATAAAGAATAATAATAAAAAGGACAATAATAATAATTTAAAAACAGACAAAAACTACAAAAAAAAAATAAATAAATAAATCTGAGCAGGGCAGGGCCCCTAGGCTCCATCAGAGCACACAGACTGGAGTGGAATTCTTGCCAGCCCAGAAGGTGAGTGGGAGTGAGGGATGCCTCACCTCAGCTCACCAAGAGGGTGTGGGGTATAAGAGTAATAAGGGGAATATCGCATCTTTCCAGTTGTTAGTGTCTGGAATGTTCTTTCAGTCCCCAGAAAGTAGAACTTATTCTTAAATTCCTGGAATCTGAGAGAATGCTGTCACTTTAAATATCCAAAATGGTCAAACCACTTGCAAACATTCAAAATGGCTACACCCTCTGGAAAGCCACAAGTCCACAGCTCAGCCTCTCTCCCTCTTCACTGCTTCCCCTTTCATTCACCAGCCAACAGTGGAGTCCTTCATGCAGGCCATGGCTAGCAGGACTGAGTTTTAGGTTAATTCTTAAGTCATAACACCACTTGTCAATATCCAAGCTGTCCATCCAATCAGGATCGCTGACAGACCACAGCTCCGTATGTCTCATTTTTTAGCGTTTACATGAAGGTTCTTCTACTAGTTGGAGTTAAGTCCACTTCTGTATCTTTCCTTTCAAAGCTCAGGGATCCAGGATTATCATTTGTATCTGTGCTAATTGCTTCCCTTTTCTTTGTTGAAGAGGGTCTATGTAGTTTGTCTGCCTATCCTACCATCTTACTGGAACTCTCCGACAAGACCCTTTTTGTACCTTAGCCAATACTCTATGAATTATGATGCATTTCAGTTTAGAATAGGAATTATTTCTAGACCTTTGTAAGCTCTGAATTCTCTTCCATCTAATCCATGAGGTAGTAATTTCTCTGTCTTCAGTATGTTCTCATGTGTGTTTCTATCAATCAGCTGAATAATCAAGGAGCTTTAAAATTCTCCCCATGCAGTTATCTGCTACCTGGTACTCTGATCTATTACCTTTTCTAGACTCTCAACTACATCACCTCAATTCAGGAGTCCATTGGACACTGCCTGGGTTTCCCTTCCTCGCCAGGAAACTAGGGTAATCCAGTGTTCACCTCATTTGTTTCTGTCCTCTCAGAAATCATTCTTCTTAGATATTTGATATTCAACATCTTGAAAATCATTGTTTTCTATAGAATCATTGTTTCTATTGTTTATTTATTTATTTGTTATTTTAGGTGCTTGGTCAGAAGAATAAGTCCCCAAAGATGCCAAGGTAGTGTATAGTGTAGTTATAACATAGGTTGGGCAATCCTACTTCCGTAGTGATACTGCCTCGGAAACCCAAGGAGGGGTCGCTATGAGTCAGGGCCGACTCAACGGCAAACAACAACAACAACAACAACATCATATAGCCATGGTGGAAAACTACCATTTTAGAAATCTAGTGTCATTACTTAATCCACCCTTGGATTTACCTTTGAATGAATTAATTCACATAATTAATGGAAAGAGTCCTGAGTTTTTAATGTGGATTCAACAAAAGAGGATATACTTTGTTCTTTGAATCTATCAATCAAGGCATAAGATTCTCTTCTCCTTATGGGATGGTGAATATTAGGAAATTACAAGTAAAGATCTTTTCGTAAAATTGAAAACTTTTTTTATATATTTTTGATATTATTCCTAACCTTTTCCTTGTAGGTATTTTTCTTTTTAATTTTCGCTGTAATATATGTTCCACTTTTCCCAAATGAGCCATTAGTGCATACAGCTATTTTGAATCTAGCCCCTTAGAAATGAATATCTGGATAGACTTTTAAAACTGTACCTTGTTCAGAAAATTTTCTAAACATCTTTCTAAAAAGATAATGGAGAAGCTTATTTATACATATAATAGCATTATTACTCAGCCATAAATAGAAAAGAAGTCCTGATACATGTTACATGGATGGATCTCGAAAACATCATCCTGAGTAAAGTCAATTACAAAACAACAAATATTGTATAATTTCACTAATATGAAATACTCAGAATGAACAAATGTATAGAGATCAGAGTTTAATAGTGATTAAAAGGGAGAAGTTGTTGTTGTTGTTAAGTGCCATTGAGTCGGACCCGACTCATAGCGACCCCACCTTGGGTTTCCGAGGCAGTATCACTACGGAAGTAGATTGCCCTATCTCTTCCTTCCAAGGAGTGGCTGGTGGGTTTGAACATCCAGCCTTCTGGTTAGCCGTCAAGTGCTTTAGCCACTATGCTACCAGAGCTTCTAAAAGGGAGAAGATGAAGGGACAATCATTGTTTAGAAAGCACTGAGTTTCTGTTCATTGTCATAAAAAATTTGGCAAAGGATATTTGTCATGATTGCACAACATGATTGATATAATTGGTGTCACTGAATTCACATGTGAAAAATATTGAATTGGAAATGTTGTGTTATATTATTACAATAACCACACACACACACAAACACACACAGAAACCTAGAGTAAAGTGGAAAACCACAGGAATCCCTTTTTGGTTAATCTCCCTTATGGGAAATTATAACAATGCTATAATAAGTAAACATTACACACTGTTATCATAAATATATGGTACTCTTTTTCCATATTATGTGTATATAATGTGGTATATTGAAATGCTTAAGTTCATATGCCAAAGAAACCTATTTTTTTATATAAATATGGCAGAAGGGCTCTGTGTTTTGTGACAACTATGACAGTTATGCTCCAAGAGACTTAATTCTGATTCTAGAAGGATAATCACACCACCACACAGCACATTCTTATTTGAGATATGGTCTTTTATTGAGAGTGCTTCACAGTTAACTATAGCCAGACAAAATTGCTGTGTAAATACCAGAAGCAAAGCTGCAGGTACAGCACTCCCTAAGATCGTGTATCAGAAATGGTAAATGTCATAGTGCATAATTTATCAATGCTAATAGCCCTCTGTACAGATCTGAGGGAATTAACCTATACAGCCAAACTATTTATCACATCACAATATATAATGTACTTTTAATTAATAAATGGACAATCTATTGCCTTCATGGATGCAGCTGATCAATTGTTTTTTTTTTTTTTATCTTCTGTCTACAGTTTGGGTTATTTTAATGGGTTTAAATGGTTTTTTTCTGTACAGACACACAGCTAAGTTTATGCACTTACTTCCTGGAACAGTTTCTGTACTTTGTGGCATAATGTCATAGCCTCTGTGATATTTCTCCACAACAATGTCAGTATGAAAATAATCATGCTTCTTGATATTTTAAAATGATATTCATTACTTTAGCTCTGACCTCACTGGAACTAACCTATCTGAAAATCATAGAATTAGTATAATGCAGTTCTTATCAATATACTAAGTATAAAGACCTAAGTTAAACATGGGGAAAGATTTTTAATAGTGTGTCAACTATACTCATGAAAAGTGAGGCAAGCAGACAACACAGGAAAACAGTTTTATATTGACATTACCAGATCATCTGAGTTATTACTTAACCTATTAAAGTAACTACTGAATTCAATTGTCTATTTACATTTGGCATAAAATCAAATTTAGTAAATTTGATGACACTAACTTATTGCCTCTTTCAGGATCATAAATAGGATATATATTTTCTAGAAGTTTGTTTTTTAAAAAGTGAGTATATACATTATAAAATAAACTCTTTTCAACTTACTATGGCTTCAATATTTTACATTTGGGCAACCACAAATATTCCTAGTTCTGCATAGAAAAGCTGAGTTATAATAAACAAGAGAGTTAGTATGAGTTTTATAGTATTATCACACCATATTCTTAATATTCTCTGAAACATGTTTTGACACAGGATATGTAAAATTTTCTTTCTTATGTATAACTTAAGTATTAAAAGAGGACTGAGTAATTAAAAGGCAAAAATCTTTCACTCATAAATAACCATACTATCATAACTACTTGGTTTCAAAGTAGATTATTCCTTAGCTTGGTGGCCTATCATGTTTCTGTGTCTTAATATTCCAATTTTCAAGTCCAAATACCAATGAAGACAGAACATCTTACAATGAGCTCCATTTTCCAGATTAATGCACCTGAGAAACATTTTTCCTTATTTAATATCCCTTACTCATTTCCTCTCTTGTTATACGGATAGCACAGCTGTTTATCTGGCAATTATCTTTGAATCTATTAGTGAAAATGTCTAAATTAATCATAAAAAGACAAGAGCATCACAGAGTGAGTGGGCTATGCATACAGGACCTCATTGTATTATTTCTATCATTTTTTCCAGTTCCGTTTGTCAGCATTTGTTTCTTCATACTGTGAACCTGAATATTTGTTTGAAGTAGAGAACACTCATGTAGATTTATTAGAGTCTATTATTTAGTTCTAGTTAGCTTACCATTTATCAAAGCAATCCATATTCTCCTAGTGTAACTTCCAGTATAGTTCTGAATAGTCAAGTAGAAGCTATGTATCTAGGAATGCATAATTGACTATGTGCATAATTGACCAAACTTTTTCAAATATTTCACAGATTTGATATTTGGATCAATGATAAGAAAATAGATTTCACTTCATTTCATGAATATTTGCTTGGTGCTCTTTTGTTACATGTACCATGAACAATGTAAAGGTGAAGAAGTGTGGTCAAATATTTAGACTGACAATGGAGAATGAAGTTAAAAAGTATGCTAGAATATAGGTATACACCAGATTGTGTTATTGTTTCATTCATTCATTTAAGGAACATTAGAGTTTACAATATGCAACTTATGCTGTGTAATTTATAATGTGAAAATATGAGTAAGACTTTTTTTTAACTTTGGGGAATTTACAGTCTACTAGAGAAGGGAGCTCTGGTGGCATAGTGCCCAAGGCATTTGACTGCTAACCAGAAGGCTGACAGTTCAAACCTACCAGCCACTCCTCGGGAGGAAGACTGGGCAATCTAATTCTATAGAGATACTGCCTCAGAAACCCAAGGAGGGGTCGCTATGAGTCAGTATCTACTCCACAGCAGTGAATTTGTTTGCTTGCTTGTTTGTTTTGTATTTAATATATGGCTATAAAAACTCACTGCTGTGGAGTCAGATCCAGCTTATAGTGACCCCTCCTTGGGTTTCTGAGGCAGTATCACTAAGGAAGTAGATTGACCAACCTTGCTTCTGAGGAGTGGCTGGTGGGTTTGAATATATGGCTATAGTAAGAATTAAATGTAGTAACACAGGAAACTACCACATATAATCACTCTATAAATATTAGCTTGTCATGAGAATTATATTTTATATATATACAATTAGCCCATTGTAGAGTAAAATAATTAATAACCTTAGGATTAAGTACCCAAATTAAAAAAAAAAAAAAAATCCTTCTTCTAAGGAAACACTTTGAGTCATAACCACACTAGCATGATAACAATTCATTTTTCTCCTATCTTTCCTTTTTGCCTTCTTCCCTAAGCCATTCCTCTCTTTCCTTCTTTATCTGCACATATACATATTTACTGAACACCTACTCTATTTTAATTCTAAACATATAGGTAAAACAATATGAATTTTTTTTGCCTTTGTGTTGCTTCCATCTCTATTAACACAGCAGACCCCTAAATTTAAATGAATCTATCTATCTATCTATATGTATGTATGTACATATATGTGTGTATGCATGTATGCACATATGTATGTATGTATATACACCTACTTTGTCATGTTGTCAGAAAGGACTAGTCCTTGGAGAAGGATATCATTCTTAGTAAAGTAGGGATTCAGTGAAAAAGGGAAGACCACCAATGAGATGAATTGACACAGTGGCTGCAATGATAGACTCGAGCATAGCAAGTATTGAGGATGGCACAGGACCAGGCAGTGTTTCGTTCTGTTGCACATAGGGTTGCTGAATCAGAATTGATTTGACAGCATTTAACAAATTTATTGCAGAAGCTGATCTATATATTATTGTTATACTGTCTCTTATATTATGGGACTAGCAAATTTTTTTCACCAAAGAGATTTTCAAAACAGAAAAGAATGTCTGTAAGCTTTTGAAATGTACCTCCACAATTATTAACTAGTCTATTCTTTGCTGGAGAGGGAAAGCAAGATATCTACTATCTTCAGTCCTTCAGCAGGACATATGACATTCAACCCTACAAGTGAAGCAGTGTGGGGAAAGCTGTTGCTGAGGTTGTTGCAACTAGAATTTAAGCTTGTTCCTCTGAATGGACATGCTCCTCTTTTTGGTGTACAATTCTGAAGGCTGCTGGAATTGTGATTTTTATAATAGCTTCCAAGCTTATTAATTTATGTGAGGAGGAAGACTGAAGCTTTTATTTATTTATTTTCTCTCACTCCTAAGTGTACTTGATTTATATAATAATTAGATACATGCTTTTCTAAGAAATAAGCTGAGGGAAAAAAAAAAAAAAAGATCTTTATTTTAAATTTACCTTTACACTGAATTGTCAAAGGGAAAACATGTCTTAATATTGAATACCAGAGAAGGCTAGATGATTCTAAACCTTCACTGCTATTTTTTAAAAATTATTTTCATTTAATTGAAGATAGACTAGTTCTGAACTTATAATTTACTCTCAGGAAAAATAGCTCTTTTGATTTTCTCAAATTTGAGAAGGCCCATTTCAGAAATAATCTCTATAGATCCTATTTTCCTACAGCTGGTCATAGCCAGGTATTAATATTGATATTGTAAACACTACTCATTGAGGAATGTTGTAAACACTACTTATTGAAAAAAATATAGATTTCAAAATTTGTTGTGCACTGCTTGCAGATGAATAAATTCAATTATTATGAAGGAAAATAACAAAGCAGAAAAGAATAATTTGAGTAAGTTTATAATAA
Source organism: Orycteropus afer afer (assembly GCF_000298275.1). NCBI lineage: Eukaryota > Metazoa > Chordata > Mammalia > Tubulidentata > Orycteropodidae > Orycteropus > Orycteropus afer. The sequence goes on along the minus strand of NW_006921595.1, from coordinate 26,272,046 downwards.
AATTATAATTGCTTATATTATTTACTTCTAAGTGTGGATTAAGGTTACTAGATGATTCTTCACTTGTAAATCAATATCAATTAAAAATAATCACGATCAGACAACTGAACCAAAGGTCTGTGTTGCTGCAAAAAAGGGTTTGCCCTAGTGACAGATCATTGCTACAACCTCTCACGCCATTGGGTGATGTTTACCATATGTCCCATGATTGATAGTCAGATTTAATGAGTTCTTACAAGCAATTAAATAATCAAGGGTTCCTGCTGTTACATGGCATAGCTTGATAGAACAGTGACAAATGAGAGAGTATCTACAACCTAATCAAAGGGACATATTTCCTTGGGAACAAAATAATATTATCTACCAGTGCAATCAAAGGACAAAAGAACATAGAAAGGACACCAACAGAATGAAATAAATTATGTCCTCTTTTCATTATTCTGACTGCACAATTTCCATTTATTGAATCCTATTAAATCAGAAGGAAAATTAGCCTTGTTAAATATGTTTTACTTATCATATGTTGTTGGATGGTGCATATATATCCTTAATTCTTCAGGCAGAAGCTAATGTTAAAAATTACTAACAGTGCAATGTATTCCACCTCAGTCCTCCTAAGAAACACATACTAAGAATAAAGGCTAGCAGGTATGCCAAAAAGCACAAATCTGCCTTAGGTGGCTTTGCTCAGTTCTTCAATGTTGAATGTTAGTCTACTAGACCCCATTGGTACCATTGGTGTTGAACTCAGGTAAATGCAGCACAGTTTTGTTTTTTGACAGCTCATCTATAAGTGTAAAATTATCATAATGGATCCATTGCCTTTGAGAATTCTATAGTAGTATTTCTCCACAGTGATTTCCTATAAATTTCAGATAAAACATCTCTGCTATATATATATTATTTCATGATATAATTTTATTATTTATTTTCCATATTGTTAGAAAAGTAGACTGCTCCTGTTTTGTTAACTGCTGATGAATTATGATATTCTTATGCCCATGAATGATGTCTTAAGTGGTCTATATTTTAGGCTCCCCATGCTTGCTAGGTTGTTGTTGTTATGTACCATCTAATTGGACCTGACTCATAGTGACCCCTCCTTGAGTTTCTGAGGCAGTATCACTACGGAGATAGATTGACCCATCTTCCTTCCGAGGAGTGGCTGGTGGGTTTGAACCTCCAGCCTTCTGGTTAGCAGTCAAGTGCCTTAGGCACTATGCTACAAGAGCTCCTGTGCTTGCTATAGTAAAATGTATAAATAAAAATAATAATAACAAACATTTGCTATAAACCTGATGCTGAAATGATGTCTTTGTTCATTTTATCTAAAAGCTCATCACATGTATTACCATCCCTATTTTTTTTTTTTTTTTTCAGATTTTTTTCTCCTTAGTTCTTCCTTTTCCCCTCCATTCTTTCTTTCTTTTTTTTTTTTTTTTTTGGCAGATTGTGACATGGCATTTAAGAGGGTGGAATAAAGCCTCAATCTAGTAAGAGGCAGAGTTTGAATTTGAATCTTTTGCACTTTCAATGTAGCTCTTTGGATATTTAGTTTGATTGGATACTGGCAAATGAAAAAAAAAAAAAAGATTTTTCTTCTTCATAGCCTAGCATCTGGGAATCTTTAGTTAAGAATAGGGATTGATAAATTTATATGATGCAAACCTAAAACAAACTACAATTAGGATAAATAAAATTAACAAGAACATAAAAGTAAATAGAAAACCAAGAAAAGTATTTAGTGAAAAGAGAACTAATGTTATACTTCAAAAGAATCTAAAGTAAAGAAAGTCATTTGAGTATCATAAAGGAAAAAGCTGGAAAAGAACTAGGAAACCATTTTGGAAGTTAAGCCTAAGTGTACCTGAAAAATTATAGGTATCTGCATTATGGAAATCAGCTCTACAGTAACTGACAAGATTAGTGTAATTTACTCATTGCCCAACTCTGTGCCAGTCATTCTCAAACTATAAACAGATGAGCATCATTAGCATCACCTGGAAGCCTCATTGAAAAAAAAAAAAATCCAAATTCTCAGATCCCACCCAATACCTACTGAATAACAAATTTTGGGAGGTATAGCACAGTGATCTGTGTTTAGCAAGTCCCCTAGGGAATTCTGATGCATTGGGAACTCCTGCTAAATTATATGATCTGTTTCATTTTGGGTCAGAGTAACTAATAAATAGTTATAGTCTACCTGCTTCATGAAGCATTTCATGATCTCCTATAAAGATGACCTTCCCTGCCTCTGAATTTTCAGAGCCTTTGTATACACAGAAGGAGCTCTGGTTGCATAGTTGTCAAAGTATTTGGCTGCTAACCAAAAGATTAGAGGTTCGAACTACCAGCAGCTTCACTGGAGTAGGGTGAGGCAATCAGCTTCCATAAAGATTTACATCCTTAGTAAAACTTGGAAGTTCTACTCTGTCCTATAGGGTCATGATGAGTCAGAATCGACTCGATGTTGATGGGTTTTTTGCTTTTTTACATGTACACATCTTTTTCTTCATCACTAAAACAAAGACAACCCTTGGGAACAACTTGATATATTATACATAATATGTAAGTAGTTCTTGTGAGTCCTAAACTATCAGTTTCCAAAAGGAATCTGAGCACTAAAGATGCCCTTCACACTGGTCATCTGGTAGAGTATACAGTAATGAGTAAGATCACAGAATGCTTTTAGGAAAAAGGCTATTTAATTCATATAAGAGAAAATATACCTAAATAATGTTGGGAAATTTTACTATTGGACTGCTAAGTAGTGAAGACTAGATACAATTTACTCTTACTTTTAAAATGCTTTGACAAGATTCTACACTGAAGGCTATTGATCATATTGAGTCAATATGGGATAAAAGGGAACGTATGGTTATAGGTAAATAACAAGCATAAAAACCATCAACTCTCCATTAGATACATGTGGGTTTTCTAGTTTGATGGTCATCTACATGAAAAGCAACAATTCTGAACTACTTATGGTGTTAAATGATGCATACCCAAGGTGTCGATATTTTCTGATCCAAAGATTTTCAAACCATTTGAACAGGAGAATATAACTGTTCTTCCACGGTCCCCCCTTAAGATAAAAATGAGCTCAGAATCCCTCAATATAAAATTTAAACACATAAAGGCAGGACTTCTCTGATGTGTGACTTTAACCACCACCAAGACTTCTTCTCATTAGGGATTTTTAGGGTCATTATAATGAGAAAACGTGTTGTGCAGTCATGAAGTTTAATTCTAGGCAGGCTATGAGCTAGAATTTGGGTAGCTGTTTTGACCAAGGAGCCTTGGTGGCACAGTCATTAAAGCATTAAGCTGCTAATGTTAAGGTCAGTGATTAAAACCCAACAGCCACTCCATGGAAGAAAGATGTGACAATCTGCTTCTGTAAAGATTTATAGCCTTAGAAACCCTATGGGAGCAGTTATACTCTATCTTATATGGTCACTATGACTTGGAATCAACTTGATGGCAGTGGATTTTGGTTTTGGTTCTTTGAACAATTTTAGTGAATGTATTAAAAATTGAGTGTTATCATTATGCAAGCATCATAGTTATTATATATTGTTGTTGTTATGTGCTGTCGAGTCGGACCCATAGCAACCCCTCCTTGGATTTCTGAGGCAGTATCACTATGGAAGTAGATTGCCCCATCTTCCTTCCGAGGAGTGGCTGGTGGGTTATTATATATACTTGATTCAAATAATCTCTGATAAGCAGGGCTTCAAACCTTTTTATTCTGTTCAACTGCATGCTGAGAATTTGAGTTTCTACCCCAGATATACTGAATCAGAATCTACAAAGGAACTTGTTAATATATCTGGATTGGAAATGCAAATCCTCAATAGAAGATTGAACTGGGGTGAAGTGGTTTAAAGTCCTGATAAAGCAAACACTCCCAACATAGTTGGCTTTTTTTTTATTTGGATAAATCACTGTTGAAAGTTCTGTTGTGGCTGGTTACAATATGCTGTTCTATAACACTGGCTTTCTAATTACATGAGATATTTTTCATATAATTTATTGAAAGATTTTTGCTCCATCAGACCACTTAGACAACTGAAGTAATGTTGTTGTTGTTGTTGTTGTGTGCCATTGAGTTGGACCCGACTCATAGCGACCCCTCCTTGGGTTTCCGAGGCAGTATCACTACGGAACTAGATTGCCCCATCTTCCTTCCGAGGAGTGGCTGGTGGGTTTGAACCGCCAGCCTTCTGGTTAGCAGTCAAGTGCCTTAGCCACTATGCTACCAGAGCTCCCACTGAAGTAATAGAGAACATAATAGCTTGCTTTACTGAATTGGGGTGACTTTTTAGATGACTCAGAAGTTGACTTAACTTTCCAGAGCATAAAAAATGCTATCAAAAGTTAAGTTACATGATTCTGATAGATAAAACTAGATATAATGAGTCTTTATAGAAATTGGGGAGCTCTGGTAGCATAGTAGCTAAGACACTTGCCTACTAATCAGATGGCTGGCGGTTCAAACCCACCAGCCACTCCTTGGAAGGAAGGTTGGGCAATCCTACTTCCATAGTGATACTGCCTCGGAAACCCAAGGAGGGGTCTCTATGAGTTGAGTTTGACTCCACGGCACATAACAACAACAACATATAGAAATTGAGTAGTTCTAGATGATCTACTTCCTTAGTGATACTGCCTCGGAAACCCAAGGAGGGGTCGCTATGAGTCGGTCTGACTGCATGGCACATAACAACAGCAACAACTCAACAGAAAAAATAAATTGAAACTATGAAATACCTGAAGTCAGGGGTATGGAAGAGTTTTAATAGGGAGAGGAACAGACTAAGTTGTATTGTTTTCCAGGCATTTTCTTTTCATGTATAGAGGAAAGTAGTTCATGTATTGTAAGAGCAGTGCAAGGAGATCAACAGCCGACACTAAAATACTGTCTTTATACAAGGTAAATGAAAGGTAAAAATACTAAAGTTCGCTAGCATTAAAATCTTTGAACCTCTCGGAATCAATAAGTTCACAAAAATTACACACCTCATTAAATTCTATACAGATTGCAAAGCTAGCTATAATGTAAAAACAGGCAGACAGTCTGTCTCAATATTATTACAGGAAGGGTTGGTTAAATTAATAGCTTCTCATTGATTAAAAAATCTTGCATTTTACATGTTCTTAAGTTGGTTCCCACCATTACCTTTCAATAACAGAATGAGTCTTTGGAGAAATGTGGTTATATTGAACTACTGAAATACAAAGGTAGGCAAAAGAAGATGTTTACAATATCCTATCATTATTTCCTGTCATAAAATGCTATCTACCTAAAAAGAAAAGATATTTGCTTCCATATATTATTAGTGATTTTTCAATGCTTAAAATCCCCTACTGTTAAAAATGTAATTAATCTGTAATGATAACTCAGCATAAAATATAACTACTTCATCATAATTTTCCTAGGCAAGTCATCATTTTGTCCAGGTAATATAGTATCTGACATTGCACATGATAATACCACTGGGACCTTGTCCAGTTTTGATCACTGCACATTAGAAAACTCTTTGTTACCAGGCAATCAGTCAACCACATTTTGCATATATTTATTTACCCATTTCAACTTCTGCTCATTTAATAAGACATGGTAATTATATATCACTTACCTAGAAAGACTTTAGTGAATGTAGATTCTTAGTCAACTTACATGTAGACTTCTATTCAATAACTCCCCCCTCAATAAGTCTTTACCATTAATTCAGTCTGCTTCCTTATTAAGTTATCCATGAATAATTTACATTGGTTATTGTCAAGAGCACAAAAAATATATATGTATTATGTAAAGCTAAGTTAATTTAAGTTTCAGAAGCTTTCTTCAACCAGAATTTAGATGATGATATTGTTATTAGTAATATGTCTCCTTATTTAGTGCCTTTAATTGATCTCTTCATTTATAAATCCACGTAAAATTCTCTTTGTTGGCTCTGAGCAGTATAGAATTATACTTTTATTTGTAGTCCTATACACATTTATAAAAATACCCCTTACCATATGCCACATATTATACAATAGTGTTTTATTTCTATTAAATACATATATTATATATATTTAAATATGTGTGTGTACAAAGTCAGTACATGGAAAACATTTAGGTGTGTCCAAGTTAGATTGTTTGGTCTTATACACAATAATAATACCAAACATTTGAAAATATATGTTAGAAATTATAATTTTATAAATTTTAGAAACTAGTATTAGATTTCCAGAATATTCACTTGTATATTTATCTATGCAGATACAAAGATATTAAGTTTAACATTTCCTAATTTTTAGAAAAATCAATGTTACTTCTCTTTTTTCTTCAATTAAAAGAAAAAAAAAAGAAGAAGAAGCCTGAAATGGCAAGATGATATATAACCTATGACATCACTGCAGTTGTTTCTTTTCTAATAGGTGTTATTGAGTCAGAGTTTCATGCTTTTGATTGAATACCATTCTCTCAAGTTTAAAAGAATATGAAAGAATAACCAAACTTTAACTGGATGACATTTGCTGAGAGATTATTTAATAACAATTATCACCATTGTTGTGGAGCTTAGAGACATGTCAAATCCTAAATAACAACTAAAAGTTATTAAGTTCATAGTGACTGTGTCTTTTCAAAGTATAAGTGGCTGAACAAATACTTGACATTGTTGTTACTGGGAAACAAAAATAGAAACCTGGCAAGGCCACAGTGAAGGAGTGTGATTATTCCATCATGAAATTTCAGCCTATTTGTCTTTGTCTACTCTTTTGTTACTTTTCTATATCCATACCTAATCTTTAAGATTAGTGGCCACAACAGAAAGGTGTCCTGTTGCAGTGGTTAAGTGCTTGGCTGCTAATGGAAAGGCTGGAGGTTCAAACCCACCAGCCACTGGTGGGAGAATGATGTGGCTGTCTGCTTCCATAAAAATTACAACCTTGGATGCCCTATGGGGCAGTTCTAGTTTGTCCTACAGAGTTCTTAGGAGTCCGATTTGACAGCAACAGGTTTGGTTTTTGATAAGTCAGAATTGACTTCAAGACAAATGGTACCGGTAGAAGTTATTAACCATTGTCGTCAAATTGATTTCAACTCACAGTGATTTTATAGGGCAGAGTAGAACTGCTCCATACAGTTTCCAGTGTTGTAAATCTTTATGGAAGCAGACTATCATATCTTTCTCCAACCAAATGGAGTAGCTGGTGATTTTGAATCCCTGAACCACTGACCTTTCAGTTAGCAGCCTAACTTTTAACCACTGTGCCACCAGGGATCCTTGGTAGAAGTTAATACATGTTAATATTTGTTACATCCTGATGGGAATCCAAATGCAACATTAAAATCTCAAAATATTTGAATCATAAAAGAGAATAAACTACATATTTAAATTTATAAACTTAGTTTAGTCATTAAAAGATACAATCACTTAGAAGTTTTTGGTTTTTCTTTGTTTTAGATAGACTAGAAAATAACAAACAAAAGACACAAAGACACAATTTAGGAATTTTTTAATGTTTCAGCTTCCACTCAGGTTATCATTGTAATCACTAAAATAACTACAAAAAATTAAATAAAATAAGAAGTACTTAATTGGCTAAAGAGAAAGAAAAGGAATTGAAACACACACACACACATACATAGATTTTTTTTTTCCACCTCATATTAGCTAATCTATATACTACGTAGGAAAACTTTACTAAACAAATTTAAATTGGCAAATTAATTAACAACAAAATAAGAAAACAGTTATCTCACTTGACCATTTAGAGTAAATTTCTATTTCTTCATAGTGAGTAATCTTTATTTTTGTCCTATAGTTTTCATGACAACTTGTATGTCTAGCTCACTATATAATAAATAATTCCCTTAATTTGTACTGAAAATTATTGAGTAAGAAAATAGTATGTTAGGACAATGCTTCTTCAAAGATTCTGTTTTGTGTGTGATTACTGAAGCATCATACTTATTATGTCAGTATAATCTTTGTGCTTGATTCAGACACTGAGTGCTCACTATGTACCAGATATTGGGCTAAACATTTTGATACCATCACCATTAATCCCACAAAACTATAGAATGTGTTATTATGATGTCCAGTGTACATATCAAGGTACAGAAATCCACAGACTAAAGAGCTTTCCCCATATCACACAACTAATAGGTATAAGTGTCTGTGGCCTACTCAGGGTGAGTAGGCAGAAATGAAGTAGTTGAGTATATTTAGAAAGAGAGATGAAAAGGATAAGACAATAGTGAATCTCAGTGAAAGATACAGTAAAACCTGCAAAAGCCAGAGCCTGTATACAGCAGAAACAGGCCAAAGAAGGAAAATTCAAATACTTTCCACAAAAATGAGTGTTACAAAAGTGCTAAGACTACAACTTATCAAAGGTGCAAAACTTGTGAGAACTGGAAAAACAAGGCTATCCTATCAAGCTTAAGCTCTCACAAGTTTCACTGTACAAGATTGCTCATTGGATTGCTATTTCAAATTTCTTATATGTTCAAAATTTTTTAAATAAAAATATCTGTTTTTCACTCACTATGTGCACTAGTCACTCAACATGTCTTCACCACTATTATTCAATTTACAAATTCAATTTAAATTAGAAAGCACAGACATATAATTTAAAATATTTAAAATGCAAAAATTTAAAACAGCATCTAAGAAAATGGCAGTTTTGAAATGTTTCTCTGTTCTGTACTCTGATAGAAAATTACATTTGTTGAGTTTTTGCAGAACAAATTGGAGAAGGTCTCTTTAGGCAACAAGATCACTGTCCAACCCAACATGGACTCTTGAGATTGGTACCTCCAAAGCTTCAATAGCTCATTTGGAGATGGGAGTGTTTGGTGAGGTGGAGAGAGACCCAAGGACCTGAGAACCAATCATGCAGCATGCAAAGAAGTATTTGCCTTTGTATTTCACTTTGGACTTTGTGGGAAAGCAGTGAGCATGACACTTTTTCTATCCCTTTCCTTGCTTATAGTCCCTTCAGTGAACTTTGTTGTTGTTGTTGTTAGGTGCCGTCAAGTCATCTCTGACTCATAGCGACCTTACATACAACAAAAGAACAAAATAATGCCCAGTCCTGTGTCAGCCTCACAATCCTTGCTATACCTGAGCCCATTGTTGCAGTCACTGTGTCAATCCATCTTGTTGAGGGGCTTCCTCTTTTTCATTGACCCTCTACTTTACCAAGCATGATATCTTTCTCTAGAGAATGGTCCCTTCTGACAACATGACCAAAATAGGTGAGACAAAGTTTGGCCATTCTCACTTCCAAGGAGCATTCCAGCTGCACTTCTTCCAGGACAGATTTGTTAGTTCTTTTAGTAGTCCATAGTACTTTCAGCATTCTTTGCCAACACCACAACTCAAAAGCATCAACTCTTCTTTGATCTCCCTTATTCATTGCCCAGTTCACATGCATACGAAACCTTTGAAAATACCATGGCCTGGGTTAGCTGCACCTTAGTCTTCAAGGAGGCATCTTTGCTCTTCAGCACTTGAAAGAAGTCTTTGCAGTAGATTTGTCCAATGCAATATGTCATCTGATGTCTTGACTGCTGCTGCTTCCATTGGTGTTGATTGTAGAACCAAGTAATATGAATTCTTCGACAATTTCAATCTTTTCTCTGGTCTAGTTGTAAACTTAGTCTTTTAAAAATAAATGTAATAAATATTAGATTCCTGGGGGAAATTTTCCTGTCAGTCCTGTACCAACAGTGTTCTACCACCCACATACACACACGTAAACACCCACATCAAAGTCCCCTTCCCATTAACAACATTAGTCAAAGAAACAAAAAATACTCCTACTTTCGTGAAAGTTGGTGGGGAGGTGATTATGGAAAAAGACATATTAAGAACAAAACGAAAATTAATATATCAGTAAATTATCCTATCAAGTCATGATATGGTTTATGTGGGGAGCAAGGAAGGCATCATGGAAGGAGCAAAAAGTGGTAAGAAATAAAAGAGGAAGTGCAAAAAGAAGAAAAATAGGATAAAGCTTAGGCAAAATGTGAAATGGCCTTCTTTGTTATTTGTAATCTAGATGCTGCAGTTACCCCTTTGCACCTCGACTAATCTGTGGTTCCCTTACACAAGGGAAAGAATTAATAAGACTGAAATATTATATATCATGAGATCCAATAAACGTGAATTGATAAGCCTTAAGCAAAAGAATATCATGGCAGAGATAATATTGAACTGGATTAATGTCCCCTGTTTTTCTAGTAACATTTCAGACACTACCTATTTATGTCACTTAATCAAATCCCTTCTTCCCTCTACTATTGCTATTCCTCAAGAGGCATTCGAATTTGCTTGCAAACTGAAATTTTTGGAAATCTAAGTATCCATTAGTATGGACTTCCAAAAATCAATTTTTTGGTGGTGAGACAGCAATAATTTTGGTATGAAATTTCCTGGTCCTCTTGAAACCACACAGTATTATGACTAATTCTTTTCCAAGGCTGGGCATAAATTTAAGTTTTGCAAATGAACACTAACCCAACAACATCATAGCATGAAGAAGATAAAACAGAAACCAAAAAATTATTCCTGATTTCTCCCAGTGATGGGAATTAATCAGAGCCTACCTAGCATTATTTGAAAACTTGCAATTATTTAAAAAGAGAGAGAAAAGTATTTACCACCAATATATGAATAAGCATTTGTTGTGAAATGTTATTCTGACTGCTTTAGATGAATTATTTCACTTAATTCTGAGATAATCTTATGGGGTCTATCTTTTTTTTTTTTTTAATAAGGAAACTGAGGCTTAAGAAAGTTAAATAGCTTGTTAACACTATGCATCTGGTAAGAGTAAGGTCACAGTAGAAACTCAGGTAAGACAATTCCAGAATTTGAGCTCCTAACTTCAATGACTTATATGCACCTTCAAAAAGTGTTGTCATTAGAATTTTGGCCTTGTCACAGGGAATAAAAGGAGAGCTTATGGAATGAAAAGAAGATTTTTTTTTCAGGCTCTTTAGGCAAGCTGCAATCAGCTCCAAACTCTTCGCAAACAATGATGTGTTTCTTCTTTTCTCCACCTTCTCTACCATTTATTTCATTTGTTCCACAACACTGTGACAAAAAACAGCCATTCATTCAACTACAGATAACATTGCTTTAAACAAAAGGGACCCCAGTATATGTAATGTATTATTTTTTTTTTTTTAAGTTAAATATACTTTTCTATGAACGGCAGATGGTTTACTTTTCTGAAAGAAGTTTAGCATGGATAATGAGAAGCAAGGGGTAAACAGAGAGTAAGAGGGCTGCACTCCACAGTGGAGGAAGTAGAAGGAGAAAAAGAAGAATTCCCAAAGAGAAAAGAAGTTGTGCCCAAGATTAACTCAACTGTGTTTTGGAATTAAGTTCTGGACAAATTCAGTAAAGGGAAATTCCTTTATGACAATCAAGTTCAAAGCAAAGTTAGCAAGAGCCACATGTCACGTTTAGGAACTGTGATGATAAAGTCCTTGAGAATAGATGTATTGAATGGTTATTCAGATACCAGTAATTAAAGAACATGATGTCAGCTTTAGATATGCAGCCTTTTCTGATTTATTTCAAAATAACCAGTCTCCCCCAAAAAATTATATCCTCTGGTTGGTTTTTGCTGTTATGCCCATCATCAGGACAAAAATAAAGACCTGGTGCTATTTAGGAAAGAAATGATGACAAAAGAAAGAATATATTTGTATGTTAAAGAGACACCAAAAATTTTTGAGTCACTTAAGTTAGCTCTAAGGGCAAAAATAAATGAATACAAATGTGAGACAATTTTCTGGCAGATGTAGTATTTTCACAGATTCTGATGTTTGAGAATATGTAAAGGCCACTGTCAAAGCCCTATTAGAACTGTATATTTAATTAATATTTAAGTTACCTGATACTTGAATACATCCAGTGCAAGGAGTATAGGCAAATAGCACTATGAGAGCTAACATTGATTGAAAGGTACTGATTATTAAGTAACTTTTAAATTTGGTTTAAAAGTATTTGGTCAAAGATTCCGTTGTGATGCGTCTATTAATATCTGAAGAATTGTTGGGATGTTTTGATGACACTAAGTTAGAAAGGTTCATACAAATCAATTCTAATTACTCTATTCTTTTGAGGAAGTGATTTTTAAAAAGTAGAAGACCAGATGATCAGATGACTTCCAGGTCATGAGAGGATGGATAACAGGTTTCAGAACTACTTTTCTAACATAAACATCTAAAAAACTGTAGAAATTTTTCAGACTTTCAGAGTGGAGAAAAATTCAGCGAAGGTATACGATAATTGAGAGAAAAGAAACAAAAGAAGAGTGTCAAAGAAGAAATATATGAAAGTGAAATAAAATATTTTACTTTTCTTATTCTCAATCATCTAAAAGATAACGTTTTACTCAAAGTAATAATAGTAAGAATGTTGTTGTTGTTGTTATGTGCCATTGAGTTGGAGCCAACTCATAGCAACCCCTCGTTGGGCTTCCGAAGCAGTATCACTACGGAAGTAGATTGCCCCATTTTCTTTCCAAGGAGTGGCTGGTAGATTTGAACTGCCAGCCTTCTGGTTAGCAGTCAAGTGCCTTAGCCGCTATGATATGAGAGCTCCCAATATATATGGGTAATTGAAATGAATTATATCAATTTTTCAAGGAACACAAACAAAGAATAATAAATGTTTTGATATAAGGTACTTGTACTGTATGTTAAATGGTGCTTTTTGAAAGTGGTCTTAGATTAACTAAAATGTATAAATAGTAGGAAAAATAAACTATATAAGTAATTTAAAAAGAAGTATAATTGATTTGATAAGTTAGAAGATAAAATGAAATCATATAAAATGTTGAAATAAAACCAGGGAAGGCAGAAAAAATTAATAGAAAAGTGACAACTATTCTTGATATTTATCCAAATATGTCAAGAATCACTTTAAATGTGAATGATCTAGATACATTTAAAAGACAGAGATTATCAGTGTAGATAAAAACACAATACTCAACTATATATTGTCTACAGGAGACCCACTTTGAATACAAACTCAGATTCAAAATAAAGATATTGAGAAAGATAAACTGTGGTAGAACTAATCAGAAGAAAATTGGAGTAGTTATATTGATTTCAGAAAAAGTAGACTTTAGAATGAGGATTATTTTCAGGGATAAAGAGGGTCAGTATATCATGATAATGGAATCAAATCTCCAAGAAAATATCACAATCCTTAACATATATGCACACAAGAACAGAGCATCAAAATTTGTGATGCAAAACTGTGAACTTAAAATACAATAGAAAAATTCACCAGTAGAGTTGAGCACTTCAACATTCCCTGTCAATAACTGATAGATCAAGTAGTAGGAAATCAATACCTAGTTGAAATGAATAACACTAGCAACTAATTTTATTTAATTGACATACTCCATTCAACACAGCAATACAATTATTCTCACCTTTGCATAAAAAGTTCACCAATATAGTGCAGTCCATAAAAATACCTTAAAAATTATAAAGTAATAGAAAGGAAAAAATACTATATTCTCAGGTCACAATGGAATTAACCTAACATCAATAAACAAAGATAATTGAAAATCCTCAAGTGTTTGGAAATTAGACAAAACACTTTTAAATAATACATTAGGTAAAGATGAGGTCTCAAGAAAAAAAAAAAATTCTTAATTAAATCAAAATGAAAATTCCACTCATCAGAATTTATGGGATGCAGTAAAAACAGTTTTTAGAATGAAATTTATAATATTGAGTGCATATACTAATAAGTAAAGAAGACAAATCTTAAATAAAAAATCTGTGCTTCCATTAACAGAAGCTAATGAAAGATAGCAATTTAAGCCTGTTGTGAGTAACATAAAAGATATTTAAAAGATTAGAGAGAAATGAAATTGAAAACAGGGTAACAAAAGAGAGAATCAAATAAAACCTAATATTGGAGCTTTGGAATGATAAATAAAATTGAAAGTGGTGGAGGGGACCTATATCTAGCTAGTCTTAAAACCAAAACACACGCACACACACACATACACACACACTGGTGTCAAATTGGTCCAACTCATAGCAACCCCTCCTTGGGTTTCTAAGGCAGTATCAAAATGGAAGTAGATTGCCCGATCTTCCTTCCAAGGAGTGGATGCTGGGTATGAACCTCCAGCCTTCTGGTCATACAAAGAAAAAAGAGAGAGGATACAAATTACTGACACTAAAATAAAAGAGATGCTATGACTATTGATTGATCTTGTAGACATTAGAAGGATAATAAAATAATACTATGTACAGCTTTATGTCCACAAATTTGAAAACTTACATGCAATGACCCAATTTCTTAAAAGACAAAATATACCAAAATCCACACAAGTAAAAATAGATAACCAGAATACCTCTGTGTTTATTAAAGGATTTGAATTCATAATTGAAAACTTCCAAAATGATATCACCCAGTAAAGATTGTTTTGCTAGTAAAGTGTGCTGAAACATTAAAGGAAGAAATTTACCAATTCTCCACAAACTGTTCCAGAAAATAGAAGTCAACAGACTACTTCCTAACTCATTCCATGAGTATGTTATCCTAATCCCAAAACCAGACAAAGGCATTGAAAGAAAGAGAAACTACAGATCAATACCTCTCATGAACAAAGACCCAAAAATCCTCAAAATTCTTTTTAGAAAATAAATCCAAACATGAATAAAAAAAATTATACACATGACTAAGTGAAATTTATTCTAGGGATGTGGCTCTGGTACAACATTTGAAAATAAATCATCGTGAAGGGGAAGGAAAAACGGCATCTCTCTTGTAGTGCCCACACTAGTTCCTTCTAGCATCTTAGTGCCTGAAAAAGAAGGTGCAGCAGTTTGAAATGGGGATTCTGGTGCTCTGAAGAGCTCATTAAGTCAGAGTGCACCAAACTCAGGGGAGTAGGATTAGAAAGGAGAAAGAATAGTGCAATTACCTGGAGGGGGAAGAAATAACAAAAACAAGTGAATCTGCCCTGCGCAGTGCCCACCGGCAGGCGAGAAAGGCCATCAGAGACCTTCCTGGGGCAGTGGAGATAATGCACCACACCAGAGAACCTGCAGCCACTCCATGGATTTACCATCAGCACCTGCTTTTATCGGTAAACTTGGGACCGCTGGGTGGGAGCAGAGATTTCTCTGGCTCCCGTACTGCTGAAGCCCAAGCAAGAGAACTTTAACACCACAAGTGGGCAGGCTCTGGGAGGAACTTCCGTGGCAGATCATGGATTGGGGCAGTTATCCTAAGTCAGCTTTTTGGCACGGAGGGGCCTGGAGAGCAGAGTTTTTGTATGTCTGAACCTGGTGGAAAGTGACAGCCCCCTAACATTTGGAGTCTTTGCTGAACTTGAGCTGCAGGACTGTGAATAACAGTATAATGTCATCATTAGTAGCCCGCTCAAAGCCTTAAAAACTGCTCCTAGCACCTTGGAGCTTTTCTTCATTCTCTCTTCTCCTCCCACTTCCTCTGCATCTACCCTGCCTCATCCAATAGAAAAACCACATTCAGCCACCATAATACCTGCCAGCTCGAATCCTAAACTTCCTTTATGAGAGAGACCTGCATCCACATTTCACACAGCAATTTCATCATCACAAAGAAAACTGCAGAGAAACCCAGCACATCTGAATTAATAGCCAAAAAAATAAAGTACACCAGCTCCACCTTTTCAAAATATTAAATCATAAAATCAAGACAAAGCAAATCAATGCATAACTAATAGCTAAAGACAAACTCAAAATGTCTAGGAAACAACAGGCAATCTCAAATGAAAATAACAAATAAACAAACAACAAAAAAAAAAAAAACAGAATGAAACATTAGAAGTAAAATCACAAACAAAAGTCTCATTAAACATGGAGGAAGACATGGCAATAGAAGTATCCAAGAAGGAATTTAGAAGGTATGTTTACAAGAGCCTAAGGAAACCCTAAACAGAAACAAGGAGAACACAGGCAGTTCCCTGGAAGAACTCAGGAAAACCACTCAAGAACAAAGTAACAAGACTAATGCACAATCAGAACTCATACAAAAACAGCAGCTAGAAACTCAGTAAATGAATACCAAAATTACAGAATTGCACAATACAGTAGAAGCACAAAAGAGTAGGATAGAACTGGCTGAAGAATGCATTTCCCAATTCCCAAATCCCTGGACACCAGCCTGTATGAAGAAAAATCAGAACAAAGATTTAAGAGAAATGAAGAGAACCTAAGAGTTATATAGGACAACAAGAACACAAACAGTATATGCCTTATTGGGATTCCAGAACAAGAAGAGGTGAATAAAACCACCAAGAAAATTGAGGAAGATGTACTAACAGAAAACTTCCCCCATATCATGAAGGAAGAAAAGATATTTGTCCAATAAGCTCATAGAACCCCATACAGGATAGATACCAAGAGAAAAACACTGAGGCACATTATAATCAAACTCTCCAAAACCAAAGACAAAGAAACAATTTTGTGAGCTGCCCAGGACAAAAGAAATATTACTTATGATAATCAAACAGTTAGGCTGAGCTCCAATTACTCAGCAGAAACCATGCAGGCAAGAAGGCAATGGGATGACATATATAAAACACTGAAGGAAAAGAAGTTCTAACCAAGAATCCTATATCCAGCCAAACTGTCCATCAAATATGAGGGCAAAATCAAGGCATTCTCAGACAAACAGAAATTTAGGGATTTTGTGAAAACCAGACCAATCCTAGAAGAAAGGCTTAAGGAAGTCCTTCCAATAGAGAACACACAACGGAGAGCAACAAAATCAGGATATGTGACATCAACACTAAAACCAAATCAGAATAGAAACTCAAAATAAGCCCATAAGACATTGTACACAAAAAATTAATGGAAGCTAATCTGCACACAACAACAGCAACTAACCAAATGGAATAAAATTTTTAGGTACAAACTTCCAAATGGAGAGGAAAACAGGACAATGTGCTCATAGATCAGACTGTTCTAAAAATGTAGAGACAAGAATTCACTCCAAGATTGCCACAGAGAAAATTAACAATCCCCCTAAGCAAACCCCTAAGGAAGGAGAACATATGAGTTTAATAAACACAAAATCAACAAAAAAAGAGAAAAGAGAGGAAACCCTTGTCAACAAATGAACTCAGCACAGAAAATCAGCACAGAAAAGTATATGAACCAAGGAAACACCAACAACATGACAAAAAACAAAAAAAAAAAAAAAAAGAATGACAGCAATCAATTCATACCCATTACTAATTACACTCAGTGTGAATGGAGTAAATGCACGAATCAAGAGAAAGAGAGTGGCAGACTGGATAAGAAAAGAAGACCCATCAATATGCTGCCTACAAGAGATCCACATTAGACACAAAGATAAAAACAAATTAAGAGTTAAGAGTTTGAAAAATATATATCAAGCCAACAATAAACAAAAAAAAGCAGGAGTGGTAATATTAATTTCTGATAAAATAGACTTTAAGATGAAAAACAACATAAGAGACAAAGAAGAACATTATATGATGCTGAAAGGGTCAATTGACAAAGAAGATGTTATGATAATAAATATTTATGCACCCAATGAAAGTACTCCAATATATGTGAAGCAAATATTAATTGATAATTAAAAGGGACAATAGACAACTCTACAATAGTAGTAGGAGACTTTAACACACCACTTTCAAGGAGGGACAGATCAACTAGAAAAAAACTCAACAAAGATACAGAAGAACTCAACAACACAACCAACCAACTCGACCTCATAGACATATACAGAGCATTCCACCCAACAAAAGCACAATTCACATTCTTCTCCAGTGCACACAGATTCTTCTCTAGAATAGATCATATGTTAGGACATAAAACAAGCCTCACTAAATTCAAAAACACTGAAATATTACAAAGCATCTTCTTGGACCACAATGTTATAAAATTAGAAATTAATAAAAGGAAGATCAAGGAAAAAGCATCAAATGTGGAAGTTGAACAAGTCACTGCTCAAAAACTACTGGGTAATACAAGAAATAAGAAGTGAAATTTAAAAATTCCTAGAAACAAAGCAGAATGCAGACACATCATACCAAAACCTATGGGACACAGCAAAAGCAGTACTCAGAGGTCAGTTTATAGTAATAATTGCATAATTCAAAAAAGAGGAAAGAAACAAGATCAACACTCTAACTCAACAACTCCAATAACTGGAAAAAGAGCAACAAAAGAATCTTACCGTATCTAGAAGTAAGGAAGTAATAAACATCAGAGCAGAAATAAATGAAATAGAAAACAACAACAAAAAAAAAAAAATAGAGAAAATCAACAAAACAAAAAGCTGGTTCTATGAAAAGAACAAAATTGACAAACCATTGGCAAATCTAACAAAAGAAAAGAGAAGATGCAAATTACAAGAATAGTAAATGAAAAGGGTGTCATCACAACAGAATCAACTGAAATAAAAAAAATATTGACAGAATATTATGAAGAACTTTACTCCAACAGATTTGAGAACCTAGAAGAGATGCACAAGAATCACAAGAATCACCTACCTAAACTATGCCACTCAGAGATAGAATACTTGAACAGACCTATAACAAAAGAAGAAATTGAACAGGTCTTTAGAAAACAAAAACAAAAACAAAAACAAACTCCCCACAAAGAAAAGTCCTGGCCCTAATGGCTTCACTGGAGAATTTTAGCAAATATTCAGGGAAGAGTTGACACCTATACTACTCAAGCTATTCCAGAACATAGAAAAAGATGGAATACTCCCAAACTCATTTTATGAAGCAAGCATAACACTAATACCAAAACCAGGGAAAGA
>NW_006921595.1:26242447-26252746 GCF_000298275.1 Orycteropus afer afer | reverse complement strand
ATTGCTGAGTGAGACACCGAGGGACACTCACTGTTGGGAGAGAGACTGTGAGAGACTGTTAGGAGAGAGACTGTGGGCTGGGAGAGAGACTGAGCTACTAAAAAGATAAAATATCTAGGATTAAACCTTACCAGAGACACAAAAAACCTATACAAAGGAAACTATAAAACACTACTAAAAGACACAACAAGGGGACTACATAAATGGAAGAACTTGCCTTGTTCATTGAGTAGGTAAACTGAATATCATGAAAATATCAATACTACCTAAAGCAATCCACACATTTAATGCAATTCTAGTCCAGATACCAACCAAATTTTTTAAGGACATGGTAAAACCAATTACTAATTTCACGTGGAAAGGAAAGAGACCTCAGATAAGCAGAGCACTTCTGAAGAACAAAGTGTGGGGTCTCACACTCCCAGATCTTAAAACCTACTATATAGCCACAGTAGTCAAAACAGCATGGTAGTGCTACAATAATAGACAGATAGACCAATGGAACAGAATCAAAAGTCCAGAAATAGACCCATCCATCTATGGACAACTGATCTTTGACAAAGTTCCAAAACCCATTAAATGGGGAAGAGACAGCCTCTTTAACAAATGGTGCTGGCAAAACTGGATATCTACTTGCAGAAAAATGAAACAAGACCCATACCTCACCCCATACACAAAAACAAACTCAAGCTCAATCAAAGACTTACATGTAAAACCCAAAATTATAAAATTCATCAATGGTAAAATAGAGGCAAATCTAGGAGCCCTAATTTATGGCATAAATAGACTATCAAGCATAACCCAGCATGCACAGGAGATAGAAGAGAAGCTAAATGACTGGGACCTTTTAAAACTTAAATTCTTATGTGGATTGAAAGACTTCGTCAAAAGGGTAAAAAGAGAACCTACAGATGGGGAGAAAATATTTACCTATGACATATCTGATAAAGGACGTATTTCCAAAATCTATAGAAAACTTCAAAACTTCAACATCTCAACACCAAAAAGACAAACAACGCAATCCAAAAACGGGCAAAAGACTTGAACAGATACTTCATTAAAAATTATATGCTGGTGGCCAACAAATACATGAGGAATTGCTCACTATCATTAGCCATTAGAGAGATACAAATCAAAATAATGATGAGATATCATATCACCCCAGCAATAATACCAAAGTTCAATAGGACAGAAAATAAGAAATTCTGGCAATGTTGCGGAGAGATTGGAACTCTTGTGCACTGCTGGTGGGATTGCAAAATGGTGCGATCGTGCCATTGTAGCATATTGTATGGCGTTTCCCTAAAAAAGTGAAAATAGAAATACCATTTGACCCAGCAATTCCGTTACTAGGAATATATCCTAAAGACGTGAGAGGCAGCACAAGAACAGACATATGCACACGTATGTTCATCACAGCACTATTCATTATAGCAAAGAGATGGAAACAACCTAAATGCCCATCAGCAGATGAATGGATAACCAAACTATGGTACATTTACACAATGGACTACTATGATACATTAAAGAACAGTGAGGGATACACAAATTATCTCACAACGTGGATGAGCCTGGAGGACATTATGCTGAGTGAAATAAGTCAATCACAGAAGGACAAGTATTGTCTGAGCCCATTACTGTAAAAAGACAAAGAAAGATTTGGTTGGGAAAGGGAACTCACTTTGTAGGTTCCCGGGCTGGGGAGGGAAGAAAGGGATTAATTTGGAGCAAGTTGGGGCCCACACGCTGACATGGGTAAGGGGAGGAAAATATGGAAAGCATCTGTGACCACCATGATAACATTAGGAAATGGGAGGACACCAAATTGTGCACATAGGAGATAGATGTCAGATACTTATACCAACCAGTGTGTCCACAATACTACATTACCATTATCACCAAACACCAGGGTACAGAAAA
Organism: Orycteropus afer afer; assembly: GCF_000298275.1. NCBI lineage: Eukaryota > Metazoa > Chordata > Mammalia > Tubulidentata > Orycteropodidae > Orycteropus > Orycteropus afer. The sequence continues at coordinate 26,250,826 of NW_006921595.1, read as the reverse complement.
ACACATAAACATCTGAGAGGATCAGATAAGAGTCAATAAACAGGAGCTCTGGTGGCGTAGTGCCTAAGGCATTTGACTGCTAACCAGAAGGCTGGTGTTTCAAACCCACCAGCCACTCCTCAGAAGAAAGATGGGGCAAACTACTTCCGTAGTGATACTGCCTCAGAAACCCAAGGAGGGGTTACTATGAGTTGAAATTCACTGGACGGCATATTACCAAAAAATATTACATACTCTAGACCAAGGATGGGAGCTCTAGTAGCGTAGTGCCTAAGGCACTTGACTGCTAACCAGCAAGCTGGCAGTTCATGCCCACCAGCCACTCCTTGGAAGGAAATTTGGGCAATCTACTTCCATACTGAATACAATCTACTTCCATACATTGCCTCGGAAACCCAAGGAGGTGTCACTATGAGTCAGGTCCTACCTACTCCACAATACATAACAACAACAACAACAACAGACCAAGGATAGATTCAGTGGAAGCTAATCTTGCCTCCACTGAATAGATACCACTGAATAGATACCAGTCATACAAAATACCTGCAATCATTACAGAAACAACAGAAGACAGACATGGAGTAATCCCTCACTGACACCCAGACACTGTGGGAGAGAGATCCAATAGATCTACCATCTCAGGACCATAGTACTGGGGGACACCAGACTCAATGGGCACAACAAAATACATAAAAGCCTTGTTCCTCCTCATCCTACATTGGTGAGTAGTGACTGGGGTCTTAAACGCTTTCAAGTGGCCGTCTAAGATGCAGCTAATGGTCTCCTATTGTCAAAAGTGAAGAAGAGTGCAAAAAAAGCAAGGACATTTGAAAGCAATCAGCCCTAGAACATGATGGTCCTTGAGACCAGAAAAACTGGATGGTGCCTGGCTACCAATGCCAACCACTCAGGTAAGATCAAATCTGGAGATTCTGGATAGAGTAGGAGGAAAAACGGGAACAAATTTGAAAAACTCACTAATGACCAAAATTACTGGTTGAATGGAGTCTGGTGAGATCCCCAATACTATAGTCCTGGGATACATTCTGGGCCTGGAATAAAACTCACTCTCAGAGGCTGGCTCTCAGACCAATAGTAAACAAGATGTACATGCAGACCATTCAACCCAGGGTGATGCACCCACATACTCTATCGAAATGCCTCCTTTGGAGCAATTGACCACGAGGCAGTAGAGGGGCAACATTTATTTACATGGAGAAAATGCAGGTCACACAGGAGTGCATAACTATGAGGGCATGGGGGGAGGGTTACTAGGCAGGGAGAGGAGGAGACTGGGTTAGGATTGGGCATGGTAAATGGGGAGTGAAACTAAATGTACACATAATGTTGAATGTAAAGCAAACTCTTAAAATAATAATAAAAAAATTTAGAAAAAGAAAATAAATAATTGTAATCCTCCCCATCAACAGAAAAAGGAAGAAAAATAATCATATATTTTGGGACAAAAAAAAAAAAATGTGACAAAATCCAATGCTCATAAATGTTTAAGAAAAATTCTTAGCAAATTAGCAATAGAGGGGAACTTCCTCAACTTGATAGGAGCTAACCCAAAGTTGTGTTTGCTTTTTAGATAAAGTTTTATTGGAACATAGCCACATCCATTTTTTTTTTATGCATTGTCTGTATCTTCATTCACAGTAAGAGAGTCCATATGATCCATAAAACTAAAATATATTTCTATTTGGCATTTTGCACAAAAATCTTACCAATCCCTGCTTCATAAAAATCTTGAAATTGTTATTAATGTACATGGTCAGTCTCCAAACAAAAAGATACTATTAACAGGTGTAAAGTGGTGATTATGTGCATTTGCATTTTCTTATTTTCATAACACTTCAAGTAAGCATTTTAAATTGCATCTGACATATGATTAAACTGATATTCCAAGAGGTGAGCATGACTAATGAATACATATGTTGGAAATGGAAATATTTTCCTCCAAAAAAGTAATGAATAGCCTGGGAAAAATAAAGTCAAAGCAGAGACAAAAGAAGAGGGCTCTGTAGAAACCAAAACAGTGAATGGCTTTTCTCAGATAGCTCTGTGAAGTTAAAAGAGCAACATTACCTTCTTGAGACAGAAAAGTCTTTACCCCTCAGTGGAGAGTCTCAGCAGTTTGCTCTTTGGGGATGATGGTGAACATTTGGTTTGAATCAGACTGTGGATTGATAGATCCTTGAGATTGGAGCAGGGTTGCAAGTGGTCACAGATCATCAGACCAGTGAGGAGTGGACAGGCAAGGACATGAAATATTTGTTTTTCTTATATTATATTACTCATCCCAACACTGAAAAGGGAGATGACTGGATTCGGCTACTCAAGGTAGCAGAAACAGGAGTTGCTGGAGGCCCAGTACTACAAATTGTTAACCTCTCTCTTCTCTCCATCCCGATCAAAAATCCCTTCTTGGTCCCTTGTATTTTGTTTTAAAATCGCCATACACTAGAAAATTCAGATTCCTTCTTGATTCTTTAACCCACACACACAAACATTTGCAAGATAAATACTTCTCTACTTCAAAATTTTCCCTCTCCATTATCCTGTCTTTCTCTAGAGTCTCTTACCTATATGGATACATTCATTCATCCATTTTTTGTTGTTGTTGTTGTTGTTGTTATTTGCCATCGAGTCCGCCCCGACTCATAGCGACCCCTCCTTGGGTTTCCGAGGCAGTATCACTACGGAAGTAGGAATGCCCAACCTTCCTTCCGAGGAGTGGCTGGTGGGTTTGAACTGCCAGCCTTCTGGTTAGCAGTCAAGTGCCTTAGCCACTATGCTATTTTGTTGAATATTTTATTGTCCTTTAGATGAAAGTTTACTTAGCAAATTAGTTTTCCAATCAATAATTCATACACATTTTTTTCCATGACATTGGTTTCAGTCCCCACAATGTGTCAGCACTCTCTTTTTTTCCTCCCTTGTTCCCTATTTCCATTCCTCTGATTTCCCTGTCCCTTCCTCTCTTCTCATCTTTGATGTTGGGAAAATGTTGCTGTTTTGGTCTGTATAGTTGATTATTCTAAGGAGCACATTCTTCTCGAGTGTTAATGTTTATTTTATAGGCACATCTATTAGTTGGATGAAAGATGGCCTTTGGGAGTATCTTCAGTTTTGAGTTAGAAGGTTGTCTTAGGATAATACGGTTGATAGTCTTGAGGGTTCCTCCTGTCTATTTCAGACTAGTAAATTGAGTCTTTTTTTTTTTTTTTTAATTTGAATTTTGTTCTACATGTTTTAGCCATTTTAGCAGGGACCTTCTATTATGATCCTAGTCAGGGTGGTCAATATTGATAGTAAGACACTATCTAATTCTTCAAATCCAACTAGTTTGATCTGATGTCAAAACAGTTTCTATAACTCTGTCCTCTATGCACTCTCTTATATATGAGTATACATGCAGAATTTACAAATTTGTATATAGTAATATTCATAACCTTACCTATATATGTATACAGGTGTACTCCCATATGATTTCCCTCATTTTATTTAGCATACATATTGATCTAAGTATCTACTCACAAATTATTGTTTGTTATTACCACTGTAGCAGGATTATATAGGTTATAGCATTTGCTGTAGTTATACTTTACTCTTGCATACCACATCTTTCTTTGCCTTGGTCATGTTGTGCTAACTTCCTCCATATTGTGTATGTATTACCTTTCCTTTCACAATAATTAACACTATCTACTTAGTAATTTTCCCTCAGTCTCTCAACCATCTCTGGTAACAATGAAAAATGCTTCTTTCTGTGTTAAAATTTTTTCTTGACTTTTTATAATAGTAGTCTTATATAATATTTGCCCTTTTGTGATTGACTTATTTCACTCAGCATAACATTCTCCAGATGCATCTATGTTGTGAGATGTTTTACAGATTCATCATTATTTTTTTTCATTGGATAATATTCCAAACAACAGTTTGCTTATCCATTCATCCATTGATGGGCACTTATGTTGTTTCTATCTTTTGAAATTGTGAAATGCTGCAGCAAACACAGGTGTCACAGCTGTTCATGTCACAGCTCTTATTTCTCTAGGATATATACCTAGGAGTGATATTGCTGATTACATAGTAGTTCTATTTATTGCTTTATGAGGAAGGATCATACTGTTTTCCATAAAGGTTGTAACATTTTGCAGGGCCCCAGCAGTGTATAAGAGTTCCAGTCTTCCACAGCCTGTTTTTGTGATCAGTGCCATTATTGCTGGAGTGAGATGGCATCTTACTGTGGTTTTGATTTGCGTCTCTCTCTTTACTTCATAGAGTAAGTTCTGAAGTATTCATCCATTTTGTTGTTATTGTTGTTGTTGTTCTGGAATAGTTTGGGTAGAAATGATGGCAGCTGTTCTCTGAATATTTGGTAGAATTCACCTGTGAAGCCATCCAGGCCAGGACTTTTTTGGGGAGTTTTTTATGACCTATTTAATTTGTTCTTTTATCATGAGTCTGTTCACACTTTCCACTTGAGATTATTAGTTTGGGCAGCTAGTGTGTTTCTAGAAATTTGTCCATTTCTTCTAGGATTTCAGATTTATTGGAGTATAGTTTTCGTTAATACTCTGCTATTATCCTTTTTGTTTCAGTTAATTCTTTTGTAACATTCCCTATTTCATTTATTATTCATGTTATTTGCATCCTTTTTTTTCCTTTGTTAAATTGGCCAGTTATTTTTTCATTTTACAAATCCTTTCAAAGAACCAATTTCTAGTCTTCCTCAAGTCTTTATTATTTCCTTTCATCTTGGTGACTGCAGGTTGCTTTTTTCTTCATGTTTTAGTAGATGCTGGGTTAAGCTATTGATTTTGATTCTTTATTTTTTATATGCTCATTATTGGTATAAATTATCCACTGAGCACAACTTTTGCTAGATCCCAAAGAAGGTGGCATGATGTGTTTTCACTCTCATTTGATGAAATACATTTTTTTTATTTCAGTTTTTATTTCTTCTATTACCCAGCAGTTTTCCAGCCAGGTGTTATTCAGTTTTGATGTGTTTGACTGTTTTTCCTTGATCTTCCTGCTGTTGATTTCTAATTTTATACCATTGTGATCTGAGAAGATGCTTTGTAGTATTATGATGCCTTAAATTTATTGAGGCTTGCATTGTGGCTTAACATATGGTCTATTCTGGGGAATGTCCTATATGGCCTTCAAAATAACATATAAACAAATAAACAAACAACAAAAAAAAAAAAAACTCACTTCTGTTGAGTCGAGTCGACCCACAGCGAATCCTCCTTGGGTTCCCAAGGCAGTATCTCTAGGGAAGTAGATTGCCCTATCTTCCTTCCAAGGAGTGGTTGGTGGGTTTGAGCCACCAGCTTTCTGGATTGCAATCAAATACCTTAGGCACTACGCCATCAGAGCTCCCAAAAATAACATATAATGTGCTGTTTTGGGATGGAATGTTCTTTATACATCTATGTGTCTATATGGTTGATTGTGTTTAGATCTTCTGTAACTTTGTTATGTTTCTTTCTAGTTGTTCTGTCCTTCATTGAAAGTGATGTATTAAACTCACTTGCTATTAGTGTGGATTTCTCTATTTCTCTCTTCAATTCTATTAAAGTTAGATTGATGTATTTTGTTGGTTTTATTTTTTTTCCTTTGGGTGTGTAGATAATTATTATGGCTATGCCCTCTTGTTGGATTGATCTTATAAATATTATGTAACAGCCTTCCTTGTCTCTTTTTCTAGTTTTTGCCTTAAAGCTTATTTTATCAGAAATTAATATTGCCACTTCAGATCTTTTTTGGTTGCCATTTGCATCTTTTGACCCTTAGCTTATTTTGTTTTTGTGTCTAAGGTGTGCCTCTTGTAGACAACATATTGACGAGTCATGTTTTCTTACCCATTCTGCTACTCTCTCTTACCTGGTGCATTTAATCTATTTGCATTCAGTATAATTATTGAAAAATATGATTATACAACTGTCATTTGTTTAATTTTTGTTGTTACTTTTGTGGTGCTGATGGTTTCTTTGTTCCATAAATTTTTCTGTGATGAGTTATTTTGTTTACATATTTTTTTATCATTTCTTTTCTTGCTGTTGTTTTAGTGTATAGTGGGACTTCATGATTCTCTTCTTTCTTACTTTAATGAGAAGGTTTATTAATTTTCTTGGAGGTTACCTTGTAATTCATTATTGATGTTTAATACAGTCTTTGATATCATCTTGACTTCCTCTTCATTTGGAAGTCCTATAACTACATCATTTATTCACTTTCTTTGCTTTGTAGTTGTCGTCCTTTAAAAAAACGACATCTCTGGTCCCTTGTTTTCAGTTTGTAGGCATATTTTGTTTTAGTATTTCAATATCTGGGTGATTTTCCAGGTGATGTTTTATTGTGTCTTAACCTCCAGTTGTTCTTTGGCATTGTTGGTTTTCTTTCCGAGGGACTCCCTAATAATTTCTTGTAAAGTTAGTTTGGTTTTAACAAATTCCGTTAATTTCTGTGTATCTGGAAATGTTCTAATTTCACCATCATATTTGAGGAAAAATTTTTCTAGATGTATAATTTTTGGTTGACAGTGTTTTTCTTTCAGGGTTTTACACATTTCATTCCATTGCCTTCTTGCCCTCATTGATTTCTGTTGAGAAATCAAAGCTTAGTTTTATTGGTTCTCTTTTATAGGTACATTTTCATTTCTCCCAAACTGCCTTCAGGATTGTTTCTTTGTGTTTAGTTTTGGAAAGTTTGATTATCTTATGCTTTGATTATTCTTTTTTGGGGTCTTTCATATTTGGGGTACTTTGAGCTTCTTGAATGCATATCATCTTATCTTTCATGATATTAGGGAAATTTTCTTCCAACAAATCTTTGACAATTTCTCTTTTTTTTTTTTTTTTTGTTCCCTTCTGCTCTGGAATTTTCATCACATGTGAATTATTCCTCTTGATGATTTGTCACATAATTCCCAGGCCTTCATCATTTTTTTCATTTGTCTTTCTGACTGTTCCTTTAACAAATTAATATTAAGGTACTTATCTCCATAGCTGTTTTCAGTGACAACGAAGCACCTTGAGGGAAAGAGTCATTAGGTCTGCAGGCTCAGGACCATGGTCTCAGGGGACAGAAAGCTCAATTGGCACAACATAATATGTAAAAATCTTGTTCTACATCCTACTTTGGTGAGCAGTGACTGGGGTTTTAAAAGCATTCAAACAGTCATCTAAGATGAAACTATTGGTCTCCCCTTTTCTGAAGCAAAAAAATAGTGAAGAAAATCAAAGGCATATGGAAACAATTAGTCCAAGGATGTTACGGACCATGGAGACCTCAGCCTTTATGATCCTGAGACCAAGTGAACTATATGGTGCCTGGCTACCAATGCCAACCATTCAGAAAGGGATAAAAATTGGAGATCCCAGAGAGTGGGAGGAAAAATGTGGAACAAAATTCAAAAACAAAATAACCAGAAATACTGATCAGATAGAAACTGGTGGAACTAAGGCCCCAGGTTATCCTTCAGGACAGGACTCACTTCCATGCATTAACTCTCAGCCAAACACTAGAAAGGGCTACAAGAAGAAAACCTACCCCAGGGGAGATGCACCCATCTAACCTAGGGAGATGCACCCACTAGATCAATCAACCATGAGACATCAGGAGGACAGCATTTTCATAGAGGGAAAACTGGACAGGAATACATAGATAAGAAGTTCACAATAAGGACTAGTCACAGGAAGGAGAGCTTTTTATTGTTGGGATTGTAATTGGGTCTGTGAAACCAAGTGTTCATGAACTGTTGTAAGTTAAACAAATCTGTTTTGTAAATTTACACCCAAATCACAATATTTTTTAAATTACTTGTCTCCAATTTTGCTAATTCTGGCTTCCATTGATTCAGTTCTACTCCTTTCACAAATTACCCTTGTATTGTTTTCCTGAATTCTTCCACAGTTTTGTCTGTGTTTAACTTGATTTTGTCCATGGTTTCTTTTATCTCTTTCTTAAACTGCTGAAAGAACCTACTTATAAATCTTCTAAATTCCACATCATGTAGTTCTAATAGAGTTTTTTCTTCCAGAAGATTATCTGGCCCTGTACTTTTGTTGTCATGTTGTCTTGTTCTCTCTCTCTCTCTTTATGTGATTAGAATTTATCTGTTGTCTCTGAGACACTGTGGTATTATTAAATTAATTTGTTGATTGTAAATTGGTTTGCCTCACCTAGAGTTTTTGTTTTGTTTTGTTTTAATATATTCAGGCAATCTGGGCAACAGGGTTGGCATGTTACTCAGATTGGTAGTTTGGCAGCATTAGGGTACTCACAATTGTCTCTTGGTGTATATGGTAGCCAATGAAAGTGTGGGTGTGAGTCTAATCACTGGTTGTAAAGAGCATATGAGGA
>NW_006921595.1:26240503-26241527 GCF_000298275.1 Orycteropus afer afer | reverse complement strand
AAAAGTGAATAAGAGGAAAGACCTAATAAGAAATATCCAGGAAAAAGAAAAACTCAAAAAGCAAAACAGCATCTGGCCATAGGGGTTTGATTGACCTCCAAGTGATTGGAGTGGGATGAACTGCACCTCTGGTCACAAGAAGGTTGTGCAAAATAAGGAGGGAGACCACATCTCTCCAATTGGCTATCAATGATGTGGGTGCTGATGCAATCCTGGGCAAATAGAACTGGTTATCTGGTTCCTACTCTAATTGGAAGGCTGTTTGCAATAATTCAAAATGGCTGCATTTTTGTTGTTCACTACTAAATATGCCTCTTTTTTTTTTTTTTTTTTTTTGCTGATTTCATTCACTCTTTTCCTGTCATTGGTATTTGACCTGCTTCTTTATCCTTTCCTTTCAAGCTCTGGGTTCCACGATTATCAGCTATGTCTGTTTCACTTGGTGTCTTGAGTCTGTTGCAGAGGATCTGGTACTATATCTGCCTATTCCAGCATCTTGGACCCTTGAGTGTCTGTAGACAGCACATTTTTGGGTTATGTTGTTTTATCCATTCTGCCACTCACTGTCTCTTGACTGGCTTATTTACACCATTTACATTCAGTGTGATTATTGATAGGTATGCATTTACTTCTATCATTTTGTTTTGTATTTTTTTGGTGGTGTGATTTCTCTGTTACACTTAAATTTCTGTGCTGAGTTATTTTTGTTTGTGGATTTTCTTCTCATTTCCTTTGTTGTTTTTGATTTTGTGTTTACTCTTCTTTATGATTTTCTTCATTTTTATTTTGATGAATAGGTTTGTTGCTTTTCCTTGGATTACCTGGAAATTTACCTTCATCTTCCTAAATTTCAAACAGTCATATATTTCTTGATATCACCTTGACTTCCTCTCTATATGGAAGTTTTAAAATTACATCATTTATGTCTCTTTTTGTTTTGAAATTGTCATCATTTACAAATTGACATATGTAGTTCACTATTCTCAGTCTTGTAGATTTATTTAATTTTTGAGGATTCTTTACT
>NW_006921595.1:26217126-26231103 GCF_000298275.1 Orycteropus afer afer | reverse complement strand
AGCAACAACCAATCATCTGTACCCTCTTGCCCTGGTGCTGCCCCTCCCCATATTGTTCCATAACATTGTGAGAATACCGGGGCACGGGGTCTTTTGCTTAAGCCACTGACCTGGTAAGGGCAAAGACCCTAACTTAAGTTAGCTAATAAATTTTCCTATTGCATTTGCATTGTCGTGTGTTAGCATATTCCTCTCCGAGCATCTCCTTCATAACTTGAGCACAACAACTGGTTGTCCAGGGCTGCTGAGGATGGGCTGGGCATGTGTTGTTCACCATCTGTCTTTGGTTCACCTAATATTTATTAATCATCTACCTCAAGCTTGGATCTCATAGTTAATAGTACCAATAGTTCCTTAATAGTTTCAATGTTTTGAGCAATGGTAAGTAATTATGAAGAAGAATAGTCTATAGAAATCCCTAGAAGAGTCATCTATTTTAACTTATCAAGCTTCCTGAAAGAATTGTTTTAAAAATAAAATGAGAATGTAGCAATGAGTTAGGTAGAGGAAATGAAAATATCTGATTGTAAAAAAGAGCAACAACTAAAAATCCTTTGTAATACATGCCACAATGTAACCCTTAAAAACAAATAACTTAAATAAAAGTAATTTTCCTTCTGTTTATTTCTGGAGAAATAAATGGCTATCTATGAAGCCCTAAATAGTGAGAGAAATTTGTTATATCCAGAAAATTTTTTTCAGGAAAATGAAGGCACACTATCTGCTCCCAGGGTCAATTCAGAACCATACAGAAAATAAACAATATATCTACAACAAAGTCCTTCCTATGTATGCTGAGGAGTAAGAGGGCAGCACCATATACTTTCATGCACATTACTCCAGCAGGGCAGTGCCATATATTCACACATATGTCACCCTTCCTGGCCTTCTGTACAAGGCAAGGTCCCAAGAGGTAAGCTGAAAAAAGAAAAGGGAAAGCAGCCACAACATGAATGTGAGTATGTAGCATGTTTTTCCTATTGACAGATTCTTTAAGACCCTCACTTCAGTTGGCAAGTACCCAGAACAGCTACTTTGCCCTTGAGCAAAGGTCTTTGTGATACCAAAACTTCTTTTCAATGAGTGAGACAGTGGAATAAATGTGATACACCCACTGAGAATGGACTTTTTCTTGCTAGAGTGGGATGAGGAAAAGGCAGAAATCACCATCTATGGGGCAGAAATCACCATCTATGGGTCAAAAATCACAGAATTTTAATCTCACTCTTTGCTTTGCAATTAAGTTCTGATAAACTGAAGAAATATCTATTTACAAATAACGGAATTCCTTTATATTAAAAAAAAGAGCAACTCTATTGCTAAAAATTTATTTTATTATATTTTAGTGATTAAATAACTATTTGTTTAAAGATCAAAATTGATTTCTGAACTTTTTGTGTATATTGAGGTTGTATATATGTGATATTATATACTAACATTGCATAACACAAATACAAATGAGGGAAAGCATTTCATAAACATCTAGAAGATGATTCACCTGCTATGTAGAAACTGCTGAAAATTCTATAGTTTCATTCATCTGCAATATAGGCATCAAGGATAGGTGGAAAATGTATTTTATAACCCATCTCAAAGTACTTTGCTCTTTTAGCTATATTTTCCGCATAGAATTTATGAATATATGACTGTATCTGCATTTTAATACTGTATTTAGCTTTTTATTCTAAAGTTGAGTTAGAAATATTTTTAAATTAACAAAAATAATATTTGTGCTTATGTTTATCAATTTATACATGTGGAGAAAAATGTTAAAACTTTCATGAATCCAGTTCCTACTATTGCAATTAAAAGTAACTAATGTTTTATTTTTCCCAATGCTCTCATTTGAATTCCTGCTTCAGGTAAAAGGATATAAAATAAACCAGTGATAAAATTAATATCAGTGCTTAATAAATGAATTTTAGTTTTATATCAAAAGGGAAAATAAATCTCAAAGAAGATATATTTTCCTCTTTGCTATTTGAAGGCAAGAATAATCTGAGGTACACATATGGAAGAATCTTTGATTATTAAAATACTCTGAAATAATTTACCAGGATTTTCACCAGAAAAAAAAAAAAGTATTATTTCCTATTTTACAAAGATGAGAAAACACTCTTATGAAGGTATTATAACTTTTACACATAACTACAAAGTATCTTAAATACCAAGATATAAACCAAAGTCTACCTAACTCCAAAATTGAGATTTATTTTTCCATCACATTAGGTTGTATCTTATGTAATCAGATATATGTTTCTCTCTTTGGTCTCCCAGTTAGATAGCTTGACAGTCCTGAGGTGCATTTAAAAAAAAAACTCTTTGGAGGGTTCTGAGATATTCAGCCCCAGTCATCCATAATTGTAGTCACTTTTATAATAAAATTATTGTGTTGATTCTTCCTCCTTTCTGTTTTACTCATACTGGCCTTCACACATGTGGCCTATGATCAGGTCACAAATATAGTGTCAACAGGTAAGTCTTTGTCTCAGGTTCAACTGTTAGAAAACCTTGTTTTATTACAGTGACACCCATCTCATCATTGCGTGCCCTGCATCCAGACTTCCTGAATTCACAACCTCTTGTGGCCTAACTTATAATTACTGATATGTCTGTACATCAGCTGGCTCATCTTTAAAATAGTGTTAAGAACAGTACTTCCCTTACAAGTCTTCTGCAAGTATTAAATAAATTTATATAGGCTTAGGATCATACTCATCACATTGTCCAAACCAAACCAGTTGCTAGTAAGTCAATTCTGACTCACGGTGACCGGTGTGTGTCAGAGTAGAACTGCGCACCAGGGTTTTCAATAGAGCCTAAGGCACTTAACTGCTAACCCCTGGCGGTTCAAACCCACCAGCCACTACTCGGAAGAAAGGTTGGGCAATCACTTCCGTAGTGCTACTGCCTGGGCAACCCAAGGAGGGGTCGCTATGAGTCCGGGCTGGCTCGATGGCACATAACAACAATGATCCTTTTGGAAGTATGGCACCCGGCCTTTCTTCCTAAGTGCCTCGAACCACAAACTTTTTTAACAACTGAACTCATGAACTGTTTGACTCCACCAGATATTTATACTCAACAAACAATAATTGCCATATTGTTGTTGTGCCAGGGTCTGTGCTATGTTTTCAAAGCTGTGGAAATTTAAGTCATTGAAGATCTAAAAAATATAAGCTGCTTATGCCAGTGAAATTATTCCTTATTTTAATGTTGGCATTAATAACAAGTCATATAAATAGGAAAACCAGCTATTGCAACTTTGAAGGACCACCTTTTTAAAAGCCACAAACTATTTTACACAGCTACTAATCTGTGCCTAAGTGCCCACCAGCAGAAAAATGAATAACCAAAGTATGGTACATACACACAATGGAATACTATGCAACATTAAAGAATAATGAAGAATCTGTGAATCACCTCATAATGTGGATGAACTGGAAAGATATTATGCTGAGTGGAATAAGTCAATCACAGAAAGATATATATTGCATGAGTACATTATTATAAAAAGTCAAAGAAAGGTTTACACAGAAAAGGAAAGTATCTTTGTTGGTTACTAGGAAAGGGAGAGGAGGGGAAGGAAAATCCCTTGCTAGTTAAGAGACAGGTATTGATTTGGGTGAAGAGGAAGACAATATAATAAAAATGTGTGACCAGTACAATATCATTAAGGAAAAAGAAGACACAAAGAAGTGCACAAGAGGTGCAAACAAAAAGGTTAAATACCATTTCAACATAATATTGCATTATCACTAATAACAAACACTTATTTATTGGTGGATACATAGGAAGACAGGCAAGAAAATCAGGTATGTGTAGGTAAATAGGAATATACCCATGACAATACATAGGTTGGGTGGATGATATTTCTACATACGTATTTGTATGTGCTATAAAAATGTTCATATGCTGTAAAAACCTAACAGGGGGCAAAGTTAGGATAACTTCTTAGCCACGACTAAGCACCTTGAGGGAGTGAGTCTCAGGGTCTGTGGGCTCAGGACCATGGTCATGGGGGACACCAACCTCATTTGGCACAATACGGTACACAAAAACATTGTTCTACATCCTACTTTGGTTAATACTGATTAGGGTCTTAAAAGCTTACGAAAAGCTATCTAAGATACAGCTATCACTTTCTGCTCGTCTGGAGCAAAGAAGAATGAAGAAAATCAAACATGCATGGAAAAAATTACTAGTCCAAATACTAGTCCAAAGAGCTAGTAGATCATGAGAACTTTAGCCTATAAGACCCTGATACCACAAGAACTAGATAGTGCCCAATTACTACTGCCAACCACTCAGATAGGGATGAAAATTGGAGATCCTGGATAGAGTGGAAGAAAAATGTCGTACAAAATTTAAAAAACATAAAAAAGACCAGAATTACTGATTGGATAGAGACGGATGAAACCCCAAAAACTATGGCCCCTAGTCACCCTTTCGGCCAGGAATTGAACTCACTCGCATGGATAACTTTAAGCCTAACAATAGACAGGCCTACAAGGGAACAACTACACCAGGGAAATGCACTCCTTAGAACAATCAACCATGGGAGATCAGAAGGGGAACATTTGCACAGGGAGGCAACAATGCTAAGGTGGGAAAAACACATGGAAAATGGGAGGAGAGCTGTTACATTGTGGGAATTGTAATTGGTGTCACAGAACAAAATATGTAAGAACTGTTGAATGGAAAACTAATCTGGTTTGTATAATTTTACCCAAATCACAATAAAAAAGTTAAAAAAAACTATAACAAATTCAATTATTTCAATTCCCTTTAAATTCAAAAATAATTTAAATGAAATAGTTCTTTTTTTGTTACTATTTAGAATACTTCTTCAAATGATCTCTCATATCCCCTTCCCTGTTATCCTAATTTTATTAATGGAACATTATAAAATAAGGATATCTCTCCCAGCAGTCCACAAAATATGACTTAAAATGGTAATCAAATGTGCATGTTTATTACATAGTTTTCAACAGCAAATACACAGATAATAAAAACGTTGCATTTTAGCTATGCTTAGACATTTTGTAGAAAAAATTAAATAACAAAAAGATGGAGTTCATTGCCATCAATATTTTGAAGTCTGTTGAAGATGTCTATGTCTCACTGTTACCACTTCATACTAATCTCACTTCCACATGTCCACACCTGTGTGTCTTTGTCAAAGGACTACTTAAGCCCACTTTCCCTGCTTTCCAGAGTTACACTCATCCTCTCCTCCTAATTAGCTACATATGATTCAGAAGAGTGGGTGGATGGATAAACACCTCAACACTCTAGACATTTGATAGTATATCTATAAGCCCTGTGTTCTACATTGCTTCCCAGAGTGTGTCCAACCAAACAGAAAAAAATCAATCGTCTTGTCATTGAATCAATTCTGACCCCATCGGGTTTCCAAGGCTGTAAATCTTTACAGAAGCAGACTGTCTCCTCTTTCTTTCTCAGAGTGGTTTGAGGGTTCAAACCAACCAGTGTGTGTCCAGTGGGATTAAATTACAACTATCCAAAATGATAACTGGCTTTATAACACATCTTTCATTAGAGCTCTGGTGGCCTAGTGACTAAGGCATTTGACTACTAACCAGTAGGCTGCTGGTTCAAACCCACCAGCCACTCCTCGGAAGGAAGATTGGAAAATCTACTTTGTAGAGATACCACCTTGGAAACCCAAGGAGGGAATGCTATGAGTTGGATGCAACTTGACAGCAGTTGAGTTGTTTTTTTGTTTTTTTTTTATACTTCACTCTTCTTTATCACTCCCATTTTCTCTCTAGAATCTCCCAAATATTAACTGCTTGAACTTGAATCTTAGCCTAGGAGTTTGTTTCTGGGGAAGTTTGGCTAATAAGTACATAATGATTTTCTTTGGAAACTTCCTTTCACTTATTTCCCTCTTTCTCCTCTAATCTTGACCCACCATATTCCTTCTTGGCATCCTTCCCTTCCTTGATGGACACTCAAGGTTCTCATAGTCTCCTATATCCTCGTTCTATCAAAATCTGCACACACACAGACTATAATTAAACTTATTTACTCCACAGAGTAAATCACTGATAAGGCAGAATTGTATCCATTTTTGAGGCATTTGTACTTTAATACAGGGCCCAAACTGTATAAAATGTTATAAAATTTTTATCATAGACTTTTCATGGTATTCAATATTGGGGATATAAACATTTTAAAGATTGCTTCTGAGAGCAGAAGATTGTCTAAAATAATGACTGATAAATATTTATCTATCATGCCTTCTGGCAAAACTCTATGAAATAATATAAAATTGTCATTTATGTTTAAATAGTTTTGATCATACACCTAAACTTTCATTTTGTGCATTTAGAAACAATTCATGAACTGAAAACTTTGTAACATATATGATTTGCTTAAGTCCCTTATATTTTCTTATGTAACATGGTAATTTTTTTTAATAGTTGTAGATTTCATTAGATAAAATTACTTCCTTCCTGGCACATGATCACAATCCACCAAAATTTATTTTTTATAAAGGCAAGAAAAAGTATGGGGACAATAAAAACAACTCACTCAGATAGACAAAAGTCAAAATCCCTAAACTTTTAAATATTATTTAGCAGCAGAAACAAAGATCATCATAATTCACATTAAGAAACTCAGATGACCAGTCAGATGTCACAAGTTGTGCACTGTGTCACAGCTCAAATGTTGAAAGACAAACATGGCATCAATTTCACTGTTGGCAAGAGTATGAGAACATGAAGAAACTGTTAGATCACACAGCCTGTGATATTTCCCCACTGCAATCTGACTTGCTCAGATATCACTGTGACAGAATAAACAAGAAATCCCTCCAAACAAATATCAACACGACCTCCTATTCTAAAATGTCTAGCAGTATTTAGGAAATAAAGCCAAAGTTTTAGATGGATTCCATTCATTTGAAGTCAACAGTTGATGGTAGTCTCTATCTGACTTCACAAAAAACATAGAATAACAATTTTCTAAGTTACATTTTCATTTCAGAATAAAAGAAGATATATAATATAGACTTTTAGAAACCAAGTTCTAAACAGAGAAAAAAGGGGGCTTTAAAAAAACCTTGAAAATCAACAAGTTTGAATGCTTACAGTAATTTGCTGTAACAAAAGCAAAAATCAAACTCACTGCCCTCAAGTCAGATCCAACTCACAGTGACCCCTCCTTGGGTTTCCAAGGTGGTATCACTATGGAAGTAGATTGCCTAATCTTCCTTATGAGGAGTGTGGCTGGTGGGTTTGAACCACCAGCATTTTGGTTAGAAGTCAAATGTCTTAGGCATTATGCCAGCAGAGCTCCTCTATGGTAAATGAAAATTATTATAAATTGCATACAAAAAAGGAAAATTCCACAGCATATCTTATATTCTCACTGTGGGTATACAAAGAAAAAAAGATATTAGAGGGCCAACAATTTTCTCTGAATAGTTGTTCAAACTTTTAGTCTCAATATCATAAGTAGAAATCAATGTCATAGACTTGAGTTAATTAATTTCAATTTAAGAATTACTTATTTTAAAAGAAAGCTCTAATTTGGAACACTTGGGATTTCTCTTTACTACCTAACATGATCAATTTCAGATTTTAGATAACATGATCAATTTCAGCAGTCCTTTAGTTCACTTATATATTTGCTCATTCACTCACTGTTATGGATTAAATTGTGTCCCCAGAATACATGCGTTGAAATTCTAATCCTTACCCTGAGAATAAAATCCTATTTGTATATTGGATTTTTCTTTGTTATGTTAATGAGGTCATATCAGTGTGCAGTAGATTGCCCAGTCTCTGGTAGCATAGTGCCTAAGGCACTTGACTGCTGACCAGAAGGCTGGCAGTTCAAACCCACCAACCACTCCTCGGAAAGAAGATGGGGCAATCTACTTCTGTAGTGATACTGTCTCAGAAACCCAAGGAGGGGTCGCTATGAGTCGGGTCTGACTCCACGGTACATAACAACAACAACAACAACAACATGCTAATGAGGTCATATCAGTGTGCAGTAGATTGCCCAGTCTTCCTTCTGAAAGCCACCGAGGGGCCTAAATAGTGAAGGATAAAACCTGTCTGGTTTTATGGTCTTATTAACAACAAAATCAGGGACATTTTATTGTTCACCATTTAGAACAAACCTTAGAACAATCAACCATATGAGATCAAAAGGTCAACATTTGCACAGGGATAAAGCTCAGAAGGCAAGAGAGTATAGGGAAGAGAGGATGAGTGGAAAAGGTAAACATAGGGAGGAAGTAGAAAGAGTGCTATTACATTGTGGGGATTGTAATCTACGTCCCAAAACAAAATGTGTATTAAGTCATAAAAAATGGCATAAATACACTATCAAACATAACTTAAAATACACAAACAGTGGAAGACAAATTAGATGACTGGGACCTCCTAAAAAATTAAGCATTAATGAACATGAAAAAAACTTCACTGAAAGAGTAAAAAGAGAACCTACAGACAGGAGAGAAAAAAAAAAAACGGCAATGGCATATCTGACAAGGGACTTATCTTTAAAATTTATAAAAAATGCCAACACCTCAACAACAAAAAGACAAACAATATAATTTAAAAATGGGCAGAGGACATGAACAGATATCTCAACAAAGAAGAGATTCAGGCACCCAACAAACAGAAGTAGAAATGTTCATGATCATTAGCCATTAGAGAGATGTAAATCAAAACAGCAATGAGATACCATCTCACCCAAGCAACAATAGCAAAGTAAAAAAAAAAAAGCATAAAACAACAAATGCTGATGATGATGTGGAGAGGCTGGCACCCTCATATATTGCTAGTGGGATTATAAAATGGTGTAATTGCTGTGGTGTGGTGCTTCTTCAAAAAATTGGAAATAGAATTATCATATGCTCAAACAATTCCACTACTAGTGATATGTCCTAGAGAAATAAGAGCCGTAAGATGAACAGATGTATGCACACTCATGATCATCACAGCATTATTCATAATAGCAAAAAGATGAAAACAACTCAAGTACCCATCAATAGCTAAACAGATAAACAAACTATGGTACATATATACAATGGAAAACTATACTATGTTAAAGAATAACTATGAATCTGTGAAGCACTTTATAACATGGATGAACCTGGCAGATATTATGCTGAGTGAAATTAGCCAATTGTAGAAAGACAAATATTGTATGAGACTATTAATATAAAATCAAGAAAAAGTTTACACACAGAAAGTAACATTCTTTGAAAGTAACCAGGAATGGGCGTGGGGGTAAGTCACTAACTAGAGGGTAGACACATAATAATGGGTAAAAGGAAAGGTAATATACAGTAAGGGTGAGGTCAGTACAAATTGATCAAGGCAAAGGAAAACACTGGAGGCAGCACAAGACAACTGTAACAAATAAAACATAATCCTACAATAACAGTAATAACAATAATCTATAAGTGGACACACTGATAGACAGGTCAGCTGAGCAGACATGGAAAGGTTAATGGGACTACATGAATGGGTTTGACAGAGGATTTTTCTACAAATGTATTTGCGGGTGCTGCAAATATATTCATGAATTATAGTAGAGCATACATGGGGCAAAGTTATGAAAACTTCTTGACCACAACCAAACACCTTAAAGGCAATAGTCACTGGGCCAGGGTCTCAGGACCATAGTCTTGGGGGACACAAAGGCCAGTTGGTATAACATAGTCCACAAAAATGACATTCTACATCCTACCTTCAATAGTGACTGGGGCTTAAAACCTTGTGAGTGGCCATCTAAGGTGCAACAATTGGCCTCTCCCTGTGGTTTGGTTTTTGGTTGGTCCATAGCAGAGAAGAGAGAAGAAAATCAAAGACTCAAGGAAACAATTAGCTCAAAGTACTAATGGATCATACTAATCCTAGTCTCCATGACTATGAGACAGAAGAACTAGATGGTGCTGGCTACCAGTGCTGACTGCTTTGAATGGGATCACAATAAGAGGTCCCGGATAGAGTGGGAGAAAAATGTTTAAAAACATCCAAGATCAAAATATGACCACGCTTACTCTTCTGATAGAGAAGACCCCCCAAAACAATGGCCTTTAAACATTCTTCAGACCTAGAATTGAAGTCACCCGTGTCTCAACTTTCAGCGAAACAATAATTAAAAAATGAAAAAAAAAAAAACTCACTTCTGTTGAGTTGGTCTGACTCATAGAAACCCCTCCTTGGGTTTCTGAGGCAGTATCTCTGCAGAAGTTGATTGTCCAGTCTTCCTTCCGAATGCCACCAACAGACAGGCCCAAATAGTTTTATTGTTACAATTCTTAGAACAATCAACCATATGAGATCAAAAGGGCAGCATTTGCACAGGGATAAAGTTCAGAGGCAAGAGAGTATAGGGAAAAGAGGACGAATGGAAAAGGTAAACATAGGGAAGAAGTGGAAAGAGTGCTGTTACGTTGTGGGGATTGTAATCTATCTCCCAAAAGAAAATATGTATTAATTGTTGAATGGAAAATCAATTTGCTCTGTAAAATTTCACCGAAATCACAATAAAAAGTTACAGATATAAAGAGCAGATTAGACATAGAAGAAAGCATAAGCCTGGGATAAGTAAATGCCATATGAAGATTGACCAGCAACCTGGGAATTCTAGGGACAAGAGACAAGAATCTTCCCCCAGAGCCAACAGAGAGAGAATCTTCCCTATAACTGGTGCCCTGAATTCAGACTTCCTGTCTCCCGAATAAGGAGCTCTGCTGGCATAGTGCCTAAGGCATTTACTGCTAACCAGAAGGTTGGTGGTTCAAACCCACCAGCCACTCTGTGGAAGGAGCACTGGGAAATCTACTTCCATAACGATTCACCACCTCAGAAACCCAATGGTGGTCACTATGAGTGTAATTGACTTGATGACAGTGAGTTTGTTTTTCTTTGTTTTTTTGTCTCCTAAATTGTAAGAAAATAAATTTCTGTTTTTCAAAGCCACCATTTGTATCTGTGTTACAGTAGTACTTGATAACTAGGACACCAATAACATACAGTTATATTTACTTCAGCTATATGAGTTATTTTCAATACATCTAGAAAGAAAAGTTTTATTATTTATTTCTGAATTAAATAATTTAAAAAAATCACTTCCTTTGACAAAAAATGAAAACAATATGATAGTTGCCTTAAAATAATTATGTGAATGGCTAATATAACTGTATTTGCAGTTTATTAATTTCCAAACAATAAATGCTTATATAATCTTTACAAAGAAGGATATGATCAAAATTTTACAATTTATACTATTTTATACTAGCATTTAGATTTACCAAAGTGTTCTGGTTTAAACATAATTAATTAATTAATAACTCCTTGATATATGAATAAGGCACTCTGGTGGTGTAGTACCTAAGGCATTTAACTGCTAACCAGAAGATTGGCAGTTCAAACCCTCCAGCCACTCCACAGAAGGAACACTGGGAAATCTACTTCCATAAAGATTTACCACCTCAGAAACCCAATGGGGGTCACTATGAATCAGAATCGACTCGATAGCAGTGGGTTTGGTTTTTGTTTTTTTGAGAGAAATAAATAAGTTTTTTTTTTCCCCCAAACTTATTGACAAAGGTATAGTTTTATAGTATAATTGCAAAACATATTTTGGAATTCCTTTCCAACTTTAAAAGTGATGACACACTGGAAACTGGTCAATGACACAAAATTAGATTCCTTCAAACTGAAATTAAACGTGGAAATAAGACCTTTTCTAGCAAGAACATGGGAACTCTGTTGTTGTTATTTGCCATCGAGTCGGCCCCGACTCATAGCAACCCCTCCTTGGGTTTCCAAGGCAGTATCACTACGGAAGTAGGATTGCTCAACCTTCCTCCCGAGATGGAAACTCTAGTGCAACTCAAATAATAAAGAGGATGGAATAGGGTAAGTAAGTGGTTTGTTCAACAAAATCCTCTGTCAAAGGGGACAGCTCTTGCAGAATCATTCCTGGACTTCTTGAGATAACATTAAAAATAGACATTACAAAATTGATATTAATGATGTTCAGAAAACAAGGGTAAATTTTGCCTTCACTCAAAAAATGAAGCCTGGGGAAGCGACTCCCTTTATGCTAACATGGGACCAAGTCCTATGTTATGCCTAAAATAGACAAAGCAGCAGCACAACACTATTTAGTGTTAAAAATTGTCTGAAAGGCAATACAGTTTCTATTTTCTCTGAAGAAAGCATCAACAGCAATGCAAAATAATTCCATTTGTATTTAGAGCAATTATTACATTATCAGAATAAATATAGTGCCTTGTAGGGTGAATTCTTAGAATGATGATTTCTATTCTAAGAAATTAAATCACAGATATTTTCTTTAAAAAAAAAAGTGTCATTTTCTTACATTCACCCTCTTACCCTCATTGAATCTTGAAAACTTTCTAGATTATCACAATTATTAAAAACATTGCCATGTTTTTTTTTAAATAGTAATTAAAGCCTTGTTGTTATTGTGACCACCAAGTTGATTCTGACTCATAGTGACCCTATAAGATAGAGTAGAATTGCTCCATATAGTTTCCAAGACTATAATCTTTATGGCAGCAGACTGCCATCTTTTTCTCCTGTAGAGTAATTGGTGAGTTCAAACCAACTACCTCTTGGTTAGCAGCTGAACACTTAACCATTGCACCACCAGGTTCCAAAAGCCTTTATACATATTGAAAGAAAAATATGATAAATATATATTTACTCCAAAAAACACCAAGCTCACTGCCTTCAAGTCGGATCCGACTCATAGCGACCCCTCCTTGGGTTTCTGAGGCAGTATCACTATGGAAGTACTACATAATATTATATTAATGTTAGATAATTGTGTTATATTTTGTGTGTAATTGTTCACACAGTTATACGTGATAATTATGTATAATTATTTTTTGGTATCTAAATTCTACTTGAGGTGTTAAAAAGGGGAATTCATTATATTAGAGTCACAACGGCTTGTGAAAACCAAGAATGCAAATTCAGCTTATCCTCAAGACAACTTTGGAACCAGAGATTCCGAGACCATCAAGGCTCTCCTCCTAGCTCTGCCCTTATGTGTGTGTGTCCTTGAATTCTGTTTAGGCCAGTGCCCTCTCTCTGACCTATGAGTTGAAAACCATGATTGCCAGGAAGGCCCTGTCTCACATGCCACCTGTCTTAGTTATCGAGTGCTGCTATAACAGAAATACCATTAGCAGGTGGCTTTAACAAACAGAAAATTTTCTCACAGTTCAGGAGGCTAGAAGTCTAAATTAAGGTACTGGCTCTAGGGAAAGGCTTTCTCTGTCAGCTCTGGAGGAAGGCGCTTATTTCTTTGAGCTCCTGCTCCTGGGCGATCTTCACGTGGTTTGGCATTTCTCTTTCCCTCATCTTTCTTTCCAAGCTTGGGTTTAATGTCTTCTACTTCTCAAAAGACATTTATTCAAGATACACCCTACATTAGTCCTGTCTCTTTAACAAAATAAAAACAACTCATTTCCAAATGGGATTAAAACCACAAGCATAGAGGCTGGGATTTACGACACTTATATTTGGGGGACACAGTTCAGTCTATAATATGGCTATTTCCACTATCTAAAGAAAGCCTGATCTTCTTTAATCTGTGCCAAGCAACTTCCTTGAGAAGAATGCTGATTATCTCAGATTGGGTTAGATATTCTCCTCTGTACATATCAGTCGTAGCCAGGAGAAAGTGTCCTCTGGAAGAAAAAAATGCTGCCAAGAATTTATATTTCAGGAAAGGCAGATAGTTTTCAGGGAAAAAAAAAAAAGGCTGGGGAGTCAATTTGATTGATGTCCAGGATGATTATTTGTTTTATTCTTAGTCCTCCGCTTGTTTCAGGGAGGAATAAAGAACAGCAAATAATCTCAGTTCTACAGAAGCTTGTAATCCTGTTGGGGAGAGACTAATGATATTTATTTAATATTATCAGAATTCATATCTAAGTAA
>NW_006921595.1:26203652-26217026 GCF_000298275.1 Orycteropus afer afer | reverse complement strand
TCATATCTAAGTAATTAATTAGATTTTTATAAAGAGCTCTAACAATAAACTGTTAAATGCCAATTACATTGTATTTTGTCATATGTAACAAACTCTCTAGAATAATGAAATTGCAGATCTTACAATTTTCCTTCTCAGTAGTTTTCAGGGAAATATGTACAGGTTTTCTAAGTATACCTTTCTAATTTTATTGGAAACTATGCAAAGAAGTGATTAGCAATTTAATGGAATGAAATAGATCTGATATTTAAAGTGATACATTTGTGTATAAGTGAAAAGGGATTTAGTTTATGACTCATAGTAAATATGCTGGATTGAAGAAGTATGAGCGCTTATTAATCAATTTCTTAGCCAATGAAATAAAAATTAGACATCATACATCCTTTAATGTTTTCTTTGGTGTTGAGTATCATTAGCTTCAGCTACATGTGTAATAAAAACTCTTGCATAAGGTTACTTTAGCAAATAACTTCAACTGTAATAAAACTTGGTATCTATCCTGTCAAAAGTGGGGAAAACATCTCAAAATTAGTTCTAAAATATCTGTCTGATAGCTAGACCATAATTTTATGGGGTAGATGTTTCAGAAGTACTTTAGTAAATAACTGATGAAATTCTTTCACGTAGTAAGCTGATTTTTTCTTGTCACTATTAATTTTACATTGTTACCAATATATAAAGCAATGAATCTCTGTTTGATCATGGTAGACTGGGTATATCTTGAGGGATCGGGTTGTACTTTTTTCTCCTCTCAACATGAGCATACACTCAATGAACATCAACAATTTCTATTGGTGATTTTTATGAACTATCCCTTTTAGCTATCCATTGAGTCTATATTTACTTTAGTAAAGAAACATCAAGGAGGTAATAGGAGATATTAGACACAAACGTAATAAAGGCCCTGAGTGGCACAAATAGTTAAGTGCTGAACTACTAGCTGAAAGGTTGGCTGTTCAAACCCAGCTACAGGCCACTTGGGAGATGGGTCTGGCAATCTGCTTTAAAAAGGTCACAGCTTTGAAAACCCTACGGAGCAATTCTACTCTGCACATACGCAGTCCTCATTAGTCAGAATTGACTCCATAGCAAATAATAATAGCAGATCAAGTGTTCATATCGAGGAAAGAAAAATTTTAAATACACTGAAAAGACATTGATTAGGAGTGCTTAAAGATCTTTAGATACATGGAAAAGTTCAAAGATATGGATGGCTTTTGAACTGGATTATAAAATAACACTTAAAATATAATACACATTTTAATTTATACTACCCTCCAGGAAGACATTTTAACATATTTATCTATCAAATAAATGACACTGGATTAATGTTTGTTAATACATTTAAATTTGATGAGGTTTTTTTTTTTTAAAAATGAGTGGACTGTTTTGTAAGTTAGTATGGTGCCATATTACTTTCTTTTTTACTTTTTAAGATTTTCTTCCATAAAAGTTGAAACTGTACTTGTAAGAATAAAATTTTCCCAGATATAGTAAATAAAAAACAGATCAACTGCCATCTAGTCAATTCTGACTCACAGTGACCCTATAGGACAGACTAGAACCTCTGCATAGAGTTTCCAAGTCTAAACCTTTATGGAAACAGATTTCCTCCTCTTTCTCTCATGGTGCAGCTGATGGGTTTGAACTGCCGACCTTTTGGTTATCAGTTCAATGCTTTAACCACAGAGCCATTAGAGCTCCTAGATATAAGAACCATAAATTTAATGCCCAATAGCTCAATTTCCAATTGAATTCCAGCTTTTTTCCCCACTATCAATGGAGTAATATCAGATCAATGGATTGATTACCCATGACAATTAAATATGAATGTCATTGTGATATTAATCTTAACAAACCAATGTTTTGTGATGCATGTTGTTGTTGTTATGTGCCGTCAAGTCAGACCCGACTCATAGTGACCCCTCCTTGGGTTTCCAAGGCAGTATCAATACAGAAGTAGATTGCCTCATCTTCCCTCCGAGGAGTGGCTGGGTTTGAACTGTCATCCTTCTGGTTAGCAGTCAAGTGCCTTAGGCATACGTCAGTGCCATTTTTAAAGAGTTGGGATTCCAGAAATGACCTAGTGACAATCTGTTGAGATTATACTGATGGAATGTGTTCCAGATGTTGGTGGATTTTTCAGGGGCATTTTCAAGCTACCAACACAGAAAGAAAAAAATGAAAGAGAAGAAAAATCCTCTTTTATCACTGCATCTGCTGCTAACTGCTCTTTGTATAAACACTAAAAAAAAAAAAAAAAAATCACTTCCTCCAAATTCTTTCGTTCATATTCTAATCCAGGCTATAGTAATGTTCTAGTTTAAATATTTAAGTAGACTATCAACAAAGTGAAACTTTGCTATTAACTTGTCAAAAGAATTCTCAGTATTATTGTCAAAAACCTCAAATAATTTATGATAAGTGTATATATCACACTAGATACACTCTTTTCTTTATGAACACTTTTTTTAAGGGCCATACAATTTAGTGAGAGAGTAGTTATAGTTATGTCAACTAACCTCATATTTATACAGAGCATTCACTGTCTCTGGTAGTAAGTTGGTAATATTCAATACCCCCTGCATAGCCTCCATTCCCTAAGTGGCAGAAATGGTTAAGCTTGGCTACTAATCTAAAAATTGGTAGTTTGTGGTTTGAATGCATCCAGAGGTGCCCTGATCTGGTTCCAAAAGATGCCTTGAAATTCCTAGGGAGAAGATCTGGTCTACAACATATGGGGTCTTTTTGAGGCAGAATTGACTCAATGCCAACTAGACTGTTTTTTATTTTGTTTTGGTAGCATAGCTTATGGCCTCAGAGCTAGGCACTGAAAGTTGGCTTCCTAGGTTAGAATCATGGCTACTTCACTTATTAAATGCATCAACATGGATACATTCCTTAACCTCTCAGTTACTCAGTTTTTTCATCTGTAAAATTAGTATTATAACATCTGCATTATAGAGTTTTACATGTAGTTGTCCTTAGGTGCTGTTGAGTCAGCTCCGACTCATAGTGACACTATGCATGACAGAACGAAGCACTGCCCAGGCCTGTGCCAGCCTCACAATCCTTGCTATAACTAAGCCCATCATTGCAGCCACTGTATCAATCCATCTTGTTGAGGGCCTTCCCCTTTTTGGTTGGCCCTCCACTTTACCAAGCATGATATTCTTCTCCAGGGAATGGTCCCTTCTGAAAACATGACCAAAAAAGGTGAGACAAAGGCTGGCCATTCTTTCTTCCAGCAAGCATTCCAGCTGCACTTCTTCCAGGACAGATTTCTTCTTTCTTCTGGCCATCCACGGTACTTTCAGTATTCTTTGCCAACACCACAACTCAAAAGCATCAGTTCTTCTTCGGTCCTCCTTATTCATTGTCCAGCTCTCACATGTATGTGAAAGTATTGAAAATACCATGTCTTGGGTTAGGCACACCTTCGCCTTCAAGGAGACATCTTTACTCTTCAGCACTTTAAAGAGGTCTTTTGAAGCAGATTTGCCTAGTGCAATACGTTGTCTGATTTCTTGATCGCTGCTTCCATTGGTGTTGATTGTGGAACCAAGCAATAAGAAATAGTTGACAACTTCAATCTCCTCTCCATTTATCATGATGCTGCTTATTGCTCTAGTTGAAAGGATTTTTGTTTTCTTTATGTTGAGATGTAATCCATACTGCAGACTGAAGTCTTTAATCCTCATCAGTAAGTGCTTCCAGTCATCTTCACTTCCAGCAAGCAAAACTGTGTCATCTGCATATTGCAGGTTGTTAATGCCTCTTCTTCCAATCCTGATGCCACACTCTTCTTCATATAATCCAGCTTCTCAGATTATTTGCTCAGCATACAGATTGACACAGTGTCGATCATATAGTAAGTG
Source organism: Orycteropus afer afer (assembly GCF_000298275.1). Classification (NCBI taxonomy): domain Eukaryota; kingdom Metazoa; phylum Chordata; class Mammalia; order Tubulidentata; family Orycteropodidae; genus Orycteropus; species Orycteropus afer. The sequence continues at coordinate 26,213,148 of NW_006921595.1, read as the reverse complement.
TTATATAATTAAATGTTCAGGAAAATAAATATTTCTTCCTAATCTTTTAGGGAGCCCTGGCGGTACATCACTTAAGCACTCAGAGGCTAACCAAAAGGTTGGTAGTTTGAAACTATCCAGCAGCTCTGCAGAAAAAGGATTTGGTGGTCTGCTTCCCTAAAGATTATAGCTTAGAAAACCTTACGGTTTCTACTGTCACATGGGATCAGTATGAGTCAAAAATCAACTTAATATTTCTTTTAACTGTAATTTCATAGATATAGTGTAAAATCCATTGGTCACATGGCCCTTTAATAAAACAGCCTTTAGTTTTATTATTTGGAATTTACATAATCAGTGTTTTATCTATTTTTCTAGAATTTTTAATTTTGTAAAATTTTGATGCAATCCTGGTAATGGTGTTGACTGATTCCCACAGAAAAATAGTAAGTTCTTGGACATTTTCCAAATGTAGAAATCACCTGAATTTGATTATTAATATTCCTCACAATTTATTTGGATGATACTTTACATACATATGTTTCAGTGATTTGTCGCTACATAATCAACCTCAAAGGAGCTCTGGTGGTTTAGTGGTTAAGCCATTTGGCTGCTAACCAGAAGGTCAGTGGTTCAAACTCACCAGCAACTCCATGGGAAGAATGTGAGGCAATCTTCACCATAACAATTTATAGCCTTGGAAACACAATGGGGGTCACCATGGGTCAGAATTGGCAGGTTTGATTTAATGTAAAATTTTTTGTCCTAAAACAAAAATTTATTATTTCTCATGTTTCTGTGGGTTGGTAATCTAGGTATTTCTTTTGCTAGACTCACCTGGAATTTTCCATGACTGCAGTCATCTGACCTGAGCTGTGGCAGGGAAAGAGGTGTCCCATGCAGCCAAACTCACATATGTGGTGCCACAAGAGGGATTTCTGAAATGAAGAGAAATTGACAGGTTTCTTCTTTTTCCTCTCTTTTCTTTCATCCTCCATGTTCTCTTTTTCCATTCTGAAAAAGGTTGACATTTCAAGGGAGTCTCAGTCACTTCTCTGACATTCTGTTGGTTAAAGCAATTCATAACACCAACTTAATTCAAGAGGAGGGAAAACCTCTTAATGAGAGGAATGGTAAAGTCATGTTGCATAGCAGCATAGGAGGAATTACTGCAGTCATCTTTGATAACGATCTACCATATTCTACCTTATGGCAGAATTGACATTCTTTCTGCCTACAAAATAAACGGCCTTCCTCCAATGACTCCCAAAAGTTTTACCCAATTATGGCATTAGGTTCAATGTTCAGTCTCTTGTTTTTGGAGTCAAGTCTGAATGTGGATGAGTCTCCTTGATACAATTCCTCACTTTGTCTCTTGGTGAAGTTAAAGGACAAGTTATCTGCTCCTCATACACCCAGCATGCATTGATGAGACTGCAGTAACACAACCTTAATTACTGCTATTCAAAAGAAAAAGGGATGGGAGGTACACAGTAATCACTAGTAGATAGTAATTTTGACATCCAGACAGGGGAATGTTATTAGATTTCTCTATTCCACAGACCATTGTCTTCCTTCAGATACATTGTATTTGCCAGCCACCAAGGACACTCCTTTGGCAGGAACCCTTGCCTGGAGAATTCTCCCTGCAGATCTTTATATGGATGGTCCCTGTCATTCCTGTCTTGGGTCAAATTCACTTTTGCTGAGAGGTTGGCCCTGACAACCCTATCTATAGTTGATCTCTTCTGTTATATTTTCTCCATGAAACTTAAGCATTCTGTAATTATCTTTCATGCTGATTTAGTTACTTAAATAAATACAGGTACTCCCTGACTTATGGTATATTTGAGTTAAGACAAACAGCACTTATGATCATCTTTTTTTTTTTTGCACATCTTATAATGAGTAATATGTAATACATATAATGTTGCAGTATGTAATTTGCTAATGTAACCATTCTCAGATGTTCACTCATAGATATTTAATTTTATGATTTACTCATAAAAATCAACCATATAGCTAAAAATCTACCATATAGCTGGCAATGGCCCAGTCTACAATGAAATTGATGTCAGTTTTACGAGTTGTAATGGATAGAAAGTTGAACAATATTCAACTGTAATGACATGAATATTGAACTGCAAATGTGCCCAACAGCAGTTATGACTCTGATTTCATTATTATAATACTGACATTGACTTTACTGTAGACCCGAACTATAGCATCATATTATTCAGCACTTTGTACCATAAGAAACATCAGTTATTATTTTGAAGCTGAGTTATTCAAGTTTCTCTAACTGCAACACCTGCAATGCTTATACTCCCCCCCCCAAAAAAAAATATGTCTAGCCAAAGAAGTCACTTTTTGAAATTCAAAAAAGAAAGTAAGGAAGTTTCTAGATGTGGATATAAATAATGAAGACCACCAAGACCTATGATAATGAAAAGAAAGTTGGCAAAATAGTGCATAAGGATATCTGTCCCATTCAACCATTTTGACAATAGTTAAGGAAAAGAATCGGATTTTTGAAGGTAGTTAAAGGAGCAATTGGCATAAAATCTATAATTTTAACAAAGAAGAGGCAAATGCCAATCCATGAAATGGAGAAGCTGTTGGTGATATGGACAAAAGACCAAGACCAGAAGAGGATTTCTATGAGTTTAAAAGCAGTCCCCAGATTATGAACAGGCTGTTTCTATGTCTGTCTTTAAGTTGAATGTATGTAAATTGCAACAGTTCGATGTGGTTCTAATGTCAGTCTTAATGTATAATATATAATGTACCTTTCTATGCATAAAAAACATTAAAGAAACACTTCCAGATACACTAAACCATCTTTAACATACTAAAACAAGAAAAATAATAATGCTTGAATGTGCATCACAAAGTAACAACTGTTTGTATTATGAACCATTGTATGTACCTTAAATTTTTAATACAATAAAATTTAAGAGTGTTATATGGGTAACTATGGCTTATACTTAAGTTGGATGTTTGTACCCCGGGGACTACCTGTACTGATGATGCAAACGAAGGTATGTAACCTTTCTGAAAATCTGAAGGAACAACAAGGAGAAGACTACCTTGAATACATTAATGCCAACAAGACTGGTTTCATTGCTTCAAACATAGATTTAGCTTACATAATGTGCATATATCTGGAGAAACAAGATGTGTCAGTGATGTAGCTGCCAAAAGATTCAAGGTTGATCTAGGCAAGATAATACAACAGCTCTTCATCTTTGGAGGAAATTTTTATGATTTGTGTATTTTTTATGTATGTATGTATTAAAATATATCTTTAAGTTTATATATAATGTTTCCAATCTCCAAAGACAAATAAAGAATGGATTTATAAAGATACTGATAATTAAAGAAAATAATAATGAAAACTGAAAAAAAGTAAAGTATTCAAATTACATCAGAAATGACTGACAACAGAGTCATTGGAATGGAACCTTATAGGAAGTAAGGGACTACCTGTATTCTATGCTTTCAACTACTATAATAACTATTCATAGGGTATAGAATGTTTCCTTCTGATTCAATTGTTTTCAGAGCTTAGTGAAAAATGAGTACTTGGGAGATGCTCGGTATCTGTTAAATGAATAGATGAATAAATTCACATTCACCCTGAAAAAAAAAAAAATACATGTTATCCCTATTTTAAAGATGAAGAAATTGAGTGAGGATATAGGTTAAGTAACTTGTAAAAGGTCACACATATCTAATCAACTGCAGAAACCAGATTGATCTCAGCAATTAGATATGATAGCAATTTCCATTTTTTTATATAAATGGAAAAAAAGTCCATGTCCTTCTAAAGGTTGACATTGTCTCTAAATTTTCCCTCCTTGCATCACTTCACCATTTCACATAACTTCAAGTCATATTATATCAGACAACTCAAAAAGAATTCCACTGACTTTCACCTTGTTCTTTCTGTTTATAACCTTTTTGCTAGCACTGTATATTATTTAATAAATGAGTAAATGGGAACTGGCAGGTGAACCCACCCTACAATAAAGAAAAAGACAGTGAGCATATGTTCCCTGACTAACTTCCAATAGAGTGCTGGTCTTTCTGAGTTCCTCTCCTGGAGAAAGAATCTTTCTATATCATTTCTGCTTCTCCTTAGACAATGCTCATTAATTTATTTAACATCTCTGTTTTGATTTCCAAGTATATGCTTTTACAAAGTATAAAGAAGAAAAAAGAAAACCTTAGATATGAAAACTTATTCTTTCCTTAGAAGTTCATCATTGATCAAAATTAAAAAATAAAACAATACTGAAACAATATAAATTAGCATAATTACAAAAACTTTTTAAAACTACAAGCTCATCTTTCCAGGATTATATAAAGATTCAAAGGCAAATACACTCATTTAAAAACATATAAACACATGGTCCGATGGTTGCAAAAAGGGTGGCCATATATATATTCAAATCTATTTGCATCACTGTTGTTGCTGTTCTGTGCCATAGAGTCGGACCAAACTCATAGCGACCCCTTCTTAGGTTTCTGAGGCAGTATCACTACGGAAGTAGATTGCCAAACCTTCCTTCCAAGGAGTGCCTGGTGGGTTTGAACCTACTCGCCACTATCCCTGGTGATTCTTAATTATTTGTGTAATCTTGCAGGAAATCCACCAGATGGCTATTTACAGTCCCACGTTACAGATGAGAAACTTGTATTTCAAGAGCTAGTAATTGTCAGCAAGTCCAATCCAAGCTTGTATATTTTAATGTTCATAACACTATGGTATGAAATATGAAGTAGATGATTATATAATGTCATTAAAACTAAGAGAGGAAAACTGGAGTGTAGGTCTGCATTAACTGCAACAAAGGTAGAAGATCAAACCCTGTCTCTTTTTGGTATGTTTGATTGTATTTTTTCTTCTTTTTGTAAAAAAAAAGTAGCAAAATCCACTCTCCAAAAAGCATGTTTAGAGTAATTACACATTAGACAATAAAATCATTTAATTAATGTTTGCTTTAAATATCACCAGCTAAATTTTTATTACAAAACGCAAATGCAACCATTGCCGTGGAGTCAGAACCGACCCATAGCGACCCCTCCTTGGGTTTCTGAGGCGGTATCACTACGGAAGTAGATTGCCCAACCTTCCTTCCAAGGAGTGGCTGGTGGGTTTGAACCCCAGCCTTCTGGTTAGCAGTCAAGGGCCTTTTTCACACAACAATAGAAAACTAATACAAATGACGTGAGAGCTGGAATTCAACAGGGCTACGTTGTTTTTCCGGGTCTCACAGGTTTTTCGGGCCTTTGACAGGGTGAAGTCTTATTTCTTTTCTATCATTTGTGTTAGTGGAAAATATTTCCGTTTTCCTTCTTTGACAGCTTTCCGCTTTATACAGGCTCCACTTCCTCGGAAGGAAGATGAGGTAATCTACTTCCGTAGTGATAGTGCCTCCAAAACTCAAGGAGGGGTCGCTATGAGTCGGTCACACTTGATGGCACATAACAACAACAAATTTTTATTAGAGGAACTAAACAGCAAACACATAATTAAAGAAAAGCAACAGACCTTTTATTCCAATTCAATCCTTGTATTAGTGGCATTTCTACCATGAATCTAAACAGTGCAATACTAGTTATGATGCTTTTGGTAACAATTCACAGAAACACAACTCTAATTGCTTTTTTAAGTGAAGAGAAATGTCCTATCACAAAGGAGAATGGCGAGAGGATGCTATCCTAGTGAACCACAGACACTGTATAATAAGCAACTCAAAGATGTTATTAAGAAGAAGAAGTAAATTATTTTGCTCTGACCTGAACAGAATAATTTCTATCACTTATGTTTTGAAAGGATATATATTCTCAGGTCTATCACTGAGTGTTTTTGTGACTGTGGACAATTTACATAACCTGTACCCATTAGTTTCCACACCTATAAAATGGAGATGTTAATACTGCCTATTGAGGAACCCTGGTGACAAAGTGGTTAAGCAGCCCTGAGGGAGAAAAGATGTGGCAATCTGCTTTGGTAGGCATTACAGCCTTGGATACCATATGGGGCAGTTCTGATCTGTACTATAGGGTTGCTTTATTCAAATCTATTTGCATCACTGTTGTTGCTGTTCTGTGCCATAGAGTCGGACCCAACTCATAGTTGAGTAGGAATCAACAGCAAAGGATGAATCTTACAGTTTATTTTGAGTAATAAATGAGATAACCCATGAAGACTGTTTATCAGTTTCTTTCAAATGGTAAACAGAAAATAAATATGAACTATTAATATTATTATTTTGATACTATTAACAATTAAATTTGCAAAAACTTTACTGACGTATGTTTACATATTGTAAAATTTACTCATTTCCAGCATGTAATTCAATGATTTCAGTAATTTTCCTGAGTATAACCATCACCACAAACCATTTAATTTTAAAATTCTTATCTGAAATTTCTTGATTCACATTAAAATCTGTATAATAGAAAAAATAGAATGGTTAAATGAAATTATATATGTGTGCATTTATGATTATATATAGTTAGATCCAATATTAAATGAAATTATATATGTGTGCATTTATGATTATATATAGTTAGATCCACAGATAGATAAATTATATAACTATTAGTTACTTAGCACCCACCATACATGAATAGAATTTATGTAACAATCAAGGGTTCCTTCAGTGATTTAAGAATTTATCTTTGCTTATTTCATGAAACTATAAATATAATCTTCCCAGAGATAGAGTCAAAATGTGTGTGCATGTGTGTGTGCCAATAACAACCAATACTTACTTCTAATATGAATTAATATATTTCATGTAGGAGATTGCAGACTTTCTTCTGCTTTCTTTGCAGAAGTCCTGAAAACATATTTGCCCCACCCTTATTCCCCACAGTGTGTTTATCTAATGATGTATAGTCACAAATGTAAATAATTCTGAGATGTGGACAGGAAAACACTGGGAGAAATTTTGCATGTTAAATTTTACATGTAAAAGTATAAATAATCTTGTGTCTGAAAATTTAAGCAAATGAGGTTGGAAAATATTTATGCAGGACCCAAAATGTAAAATATTCTCTTTAAATATAACTTGTACTTGATTTTTTTAATTTAATGATTCTATTTATTATTGTTGAAGCTGTTAAGAAATTAAATAACATTTTGCATTGGGAACATCTGCTGCAAAAGACCTCTTTGAAATGTTAAAAAACAAAGATGTCACTTCGAGGACTAAGATGAACCTGACTCAGCCACGGTATTTTCAATTGTATCATATCCATGCAAAAGCTGGATGATGAATAAGACCAAAGAAAAGTTGATGCATTTGAATACTGGTGTTGGCAAAGAATATTGAATGTGCCATGGACTCCCAGAAGAATGAACCCATCTGTCTTGGAAGAAACAGAACCAGAAAGCTCCCAAAAGCAAGAGTGGTGAGATTTTGTCTCATGTACTTTTACATCTTATCAGCAGGGACCTGTCCCTGGAGAAGGACATCTTGCTTGATAAAGTATATGGTGCACAAAAAAAAGGAAGACTCCAAGGAGATGGATTAATAAAGTAGCTACAACAATGGACTCAAAATAGCAACAATAATGAGAATGATAACTATGCAATGTCTCCTGTTGTTGGTAGGGTTGCTGTGAGTCAGAACCAACTTGAAGGCACCTAAAAATATTTTTGAAGACATAGCAGCTTTTTTTTATACTGTTATTACTGTTTTATTTATACAAAAATATTGATAAAAGAACACTCAGTGCCTTGTTTCCATTAAATAACAAAAAATGGATCCTGAAAAAATATAAAATATAATAAAAGCAGTGAAGATTTCAAACACAATGTCCCCTCTACTAGACCCCACTAAAGTATAATTTCATTTCTCTTTAAAAGCTTGTTTAGGTTTTCTTGGGTTTTGTTTAAAATTCCTCTTCTTCTGTGGTCGGTTACTAATCATATTTTAGATTAGCACACACCAACAAGGATTCCAATTAAAAGTTTTACTATGTTAAGTAAATACCAATTACACATTAAGGGCCAAATTCTGTTCTTGAATTTAAACAAAGAATTTGCGATTACTTCAATTAAACCTGAACATCTAACAGATTTATTACAAAAAAAAAAAAATCTTTATTATTGAAGTTCACACAAAAAATGATATAAACTGTCCAGGGAAATTAATATTTAGTTAAGTACAATTTCAGTTGGGCAGTAGGTGTCAGCAAAATTTTCTAGGAACATCTTTTTTTATTTTACATTGAGACTCTCAAGACTAAACTCCAAAGACAGGTGGGATTTACTGACAGAGAATGAGAAATGTCAAAATAATTTTTATAGTGTTTTTCCTTTTTCTTTGTGTCTTGAAATTCCTTTAGAAAAGGTGAAATGATAGGAAAGATTTCACCTGGCCTAAACACCTTATCATTGAGAATCCTGATAAACTGTTTTTAGGGGCAATGGTAACAACAAGTATCTTGCAACTTTCAAATAAGGTTTAAGGATTTTCCTATACATAATGGTCTCCTAGTAGAAAAGTACATAATACCTTTTTTTTTTTTTTTTGGCTTTAATACACCAGAGTTTCAGAGAAAATAAGAGATTCTTTCTCCTTCCCCAAACATTCATGAGTTTTGAAAAAAAAAAAAAAAAAAAAGAATATATCCTAAGAAAAATGAAAGCATATGTCTATACAGAACTGGTACACTGATGTTCATTGAAGTATTACTAGTCATAGTAAAAAGGGAGAAACAACTCAAGTGTCCTTCAAGTAATAAAAGGATAAGCAAAATATGGTGTAGCCACAAAATATTCAGCAATAACAAGAAATGAACTACTGATGCATGCCACTATATGGATGAATCTCGGGAACATTAAGCTAAGTGAAAATAGCCACAAAAGACCATGTATTATATAATTTCATTTGCATGAAATATCCAGAACAGGCAAATATATACAGAAAGAAAGTAGATTAATGGCTACTTAGGGCTGGGGGATGTAATAGTCAAGAATTAGGCTGCTAATCAAAACACCCCAGGGCAGAAAGATGTGGCAATCTGCTTCTCTAAAAATTTACAGATGTGGAAACTGTATGGAGCAGTCCTGCTCTGTTTTTAGGGTCACTATGAGTCAGAATCAATTTAACAGCAATTCTTTTCCCCCGAGGTTAGAGGAGATGAGTGATTGTAAGGTGATAGCTAAAGGGTACAGGATTTACTTATTTTATTATTTTTTTAATGCAATGAAAATGTTCTATAATTGATTGTGGTGATGGTTACGTTTCCCAATGAATACAACTAAACCATTACGATGTACACTTTAAATGGGTAAATTTTATGATATGTCAATTATAACTTAATAAAGATGTTCAGAGAGAGAGGTTCTGGTAAGATGGTGGAATGAACAGACAACCCACAGAAATCCTCTTTAACAAAGAAAAGAGGAACACAATAACACAGATACAGAAGATAATCCTGGAGCCCTGAGCTTTGATAGGAAGGATATAGAAGTGGACTAAACTTCAACTAG
>NW_006921595.1:26199955-26202603 GCF_000298275.1 Orycteropus afer afer | reverse complement strand
CTCTAATTTATTGTCTTTCCTCTTTTTTTTTTCTTTTGTCTCTTTTTGGTGATTGTTCTTGTGTGTTTACACAGTGTGTGTTGTTTGTCCTCTTGTTTTTATTTTTTTGATGGTTTTTCAGTTGTTGTTTTTGTCTAACAGCATGGGAGACAGCAATCATGCCCATACAACCCAACAATACCTACACCTCCTGCAGCTCCACTTACTGAGTGAGAGCCAACACTTCCTGCTGCACCTACTGGCCAATGATACACAACCACCAATAAGAGCATAACTCACCATTAACTGTTCTTGACAAACAGTTAACAGAGATCTGTGCAACCACTCTCATTCTCTATCACACCCACCAGGAGACAGGTGGTGAGTAATAAGTGTTGCCAAGTAGAGAATAAAGGAGTACAGTACCTTGCTTACTCAGATACATTAAAAAAGAGAAAAGAAAATGAAACTCTTGGGCATATCACTCAAATGTACAATCACCAATTACATATAAATACAACAAAATCACAATGTCTCAGAGACAATAGACCATCACTGTCCACACAAAGAAACAAGATAAAGGAGTAGAAACAAGGAAGCATGATACAGACAAACATCCCTGAGGAAGAAGCAGCATTGGAACTCTTTGATAACAAATTAGAAAAAAATTATAATTAGGCACCTTCAACAGATTGAGGAAAACAGTGATAAAATTAAGGGAAACACAGACAAAAAACTAGAACATTTCAGAAGAAAATACAAGAATAAAATGACAAAATAAGTGAAAAATCATAAATGATACAAAATCTACAGATAGAAATCCAGAAGATTAATACTAAATTTTCAGAAAGAGCTAACATATTGAACAGGCAAAGGAATAGAATCAAATCAATGGAAGATGATTAATGAAATTGAAAACAAATACCTGAATACATCTTTGGAATGAGATGAATCATAAAAAAAGATAAAAACAAAATGAAGAAAGCCTAAGATTCATGTGGGATACCATCAAAAGGAATAACCTATGTGTCATTGGGATTCCAGAACAGGAAGAGAAAAATAAAACCACAGAGAAAATTGCCCAAGATTTGTTGGAAGACAACTTCCTGACATGATGAAAGATGAGAATACATCCATTCAAGATGTCCAATGAACCCCAAACAGGATAGACCCCAAAAGAAAATCACCAAGATACATCATCATCAAACTCACCAAAACCAAAGACAAAGAAAGAATCCTGAAAGCAGCATGGGAAAAATAATAAGTTACCTACAAAGGGTAACCAATACAACAAGCTCTGATTTCTCAGCAGAAACCATACAGAAAAGAAGGCAAGAGGATAGTAAATATAAAACCCTGAAAGATAAATTTTTCAACCTAGAATTATATATCCAGCAAAATTGTTCCTCAAATATGATAGTGAAATTAGGAGATTTCCAGATAAGCAGAAATTAAGTGACTCTATTAAAACTAGACCAACCATGTGAGAGATACCAAAGGGAATTCTTTCAACAGAGAACCAGTAATGGCACACAACAACTGACCATCAATACACATGACAACATAACCCAGAAACCAACCCAGTTATGGAAATATCCAAAGTAAAATAAGCTTACAGGACTGTAAACAGGGGAACCAGAGACATCAATTGGCAAAGGAGGACAACTACAAACCAAAAAGAGAGGAAAAATAGTGCAGCTACAGAACTTCTAAATGGTGAGGAAGTCAAAAGAATTGCAAGATAGAATGGACTTTCCTAAACTCGAGGAGAAAATGATAAATCACAGGGTAACCTCAAAGAAAAATGATAAATCTTCACCTCACAATAAACGAGGACAAGCACAAACATTTAGCAAATACTAAAACAACAGCAAAAATAAATAAATAAATAAATGATAACACGATTCATAAACAAAATGAGCTCAGCACAGAAAATTATATGGAACAAACAAACCAAGAGCACCATGAAAAAAAGTCATAACAAAATGAAAGCAACAAATTCATACCTGTTGACAATTACACTAAATGTCCATGGATTATATGCACCAAACAAGACATGAAGAGTTGCAGACTGGATAAGAAAACTTTACCCATCAATATGCTGTCTACAAGATAGACACCTTAGAGACACGGACAAAAAATAAACTAAAAATCAAAGTTGGAAAAAGATACATCATGCAAATGGCAACCTTAAAAGGGTTGGAGTGGCAATATTAATTTCTGATCAAATTGGCTTTAAGACAAAAGCCACCATAAGACACAAGGAAGGAAATTATATAATGATTAAAAGATCAATTGAACAAGAAGATATAACCATAATAAATATCTATGGGCCCAATGAAAGAGCCCCAAAATACTAAATCAGACTTCAATGGAATAGAAAGGACAAAGAGATGACTCTACAGTGGGAGACTTTAATACTCCACTTCCAATGAAAGATAGAACAACTGGAAAGAAACTCAACAAAGAGGCAGAAAAACTAAACAATACAATCCACCAACTTAACCTTATAGACATCTGCAGAGTATTTCACTCAACAACAGCACAATATACATTCTTTCCAGTGTACATGGATCACTCTGTGTGCTACACCATATGTTAGGCCATTAAGCAAGCTTTAATAAATTTAAAAACATTGAAATACTGTGAAGAATCTTCTCAGATCACAA
>NW_006921595.1:26192853-26199210 GCF_000298275.1 Orycteropus afer afer | reverse complement strand
GAGAAAATCTGACCCCAATCCTACTCAAACTATTTCAAAACATAGAGAAGGATGGAATACTCCCTAATTCATTTTATGAAGTAAGCATAACCTTGATACCAAAACGAGGCAAAGACATCACTCAAAAGGAAAACTATAGACCAATATCCCTCATGTATATAGATGCAAAAATCTTCAACAAAATCTTAGCTAATAAACTCCAATGACATATCAAGAAAATAATTCATTATGACCAAGTGGGGTTCATATCAGGTATGCAAGAATGGTTAAAGATTAGAAAAACAATCAATGTCATACATCACATAAATAAAAGAAAGGAAAAGAACCACATGATCATATCAATTGATGTAGAAAAAACATTTGATAAAATCTAACACCCATTCCTGATAAAAAAAAAATCTCAGCAAAATAGGAATAGAAGGGACATCTCTCAACATAATAAAGGACATCTATGCAAAACCAACAGCCAACATTATTCTCAAAAGAGAGAGATGGAAACCATTCCCCTTATGAACAGGAATCAGACAAGGATGTCCTCTATCACCACTTCTATTAGAAATTATATTAGAAGTTCCAGCCAGGGCAATAAGGCAAGAAAGGAAAATCAAAGGCATCCAAATTGGTAAGGAAGAAGTAAACTATCCCTATTTGCTGATGATATGGTTCTATACATAGAAAACCAAAGAAACTCAGCAAATAAAACTACTGGAACTAATTGAAAGATTTAGCATAGTGGCAGGATACAAGATCAACATTAAAAATCAGTTGGATTCTTCTACATCAGCAAAGAGACTGCTGAAAAAGAAGTAAGGAAATCAGTAACATTTACAATAGCTACAAAAAAAAAAAAAAAAAAACCTTGGGAATCAATCTTACCAGGGACACAAAAGACCTGTACGAAGAAAACTACAAAAGACTACTTCAAGAAACTGTAATAGGCCTACATAAATGGAAGAACATTCCATGGTCATGGATAGGAAGATTGAACATTGTGAAAATGTCAATCCTACCCAAAGCAATCTATACATTCAATGAAATCCCAATCCAGATCCCATCAACATTCTTTAAGGATATAGTCAAATCAATCACTAACTTTATCTGGAAAGGAAAGAGAACTCAGATAAGCAAAGCACTATTGAAGAAGAAAATAGGTTTCACACTGCCAGATCTCAAAACCTACTATACAGCCACAATAGTCAAAACAGCCTGGTATTGGTACAATGACAAACACATAGACCAATAGAATAGAATTGAGAACCCAGAAATAGATCCATCCATCTCTGGTCAACTGATCTTTGACAAAGGGCTGAAATCCATTAAATGGGGAAGAGATTGTCTGTTTAACAAATGATACTGGCAAAACTGTATATCCATTTGCAGAAAAATGAAACAAGATCTGTACCATAACAAAAACTAACTACAGATGGCTCAAAGACTTAAATGTGAAACCTAAAAGTATAAACTTTCTCAATTAAAAACTAGGAGCAAATTTAGGGACCCTCATATTAGGCATAGATAGACTATCAAGCATTACCCAAAATGCACAAATAACAGAAGATAAACTAGATGAATAGGACCTTCTAAAAATTAATTTTTTATGTGCTTCCAAAGACTTCTCTAAAAGAGTCAAAAGAGAACCTACAGATTGAGGGGAAAAAAAAAAAATTGGCAAAGATGTATCTAACAAGGGACTTATCTCTAAAATTTATAGAAAACTCTAATACATCAAAACCAAAAAAGATAAATAATCCAATTAAAAAATGGGCCTAAGATATGAATAGACACTTTATCAAAGAGGATATTCAGGCAGCCAACAAATGCATGAAAAAATGTTCATGATCATTAGCTATTACAGAGAGACAAATCAAAACAACAAGATACCATCTTGCCCCAGCACTAGTAGCAAAGTTCCACAACACAGAAAATAACAAATTCTGGAGAGGATGCATAGAGATTGGGACTCTCATACACTGTTGGTGGGACTATAAAATGATACAACCACTGTGGAAAGCAGAATGGTGATTCCTTAAAAAGTTGTAAATAGTGCTGCAATGAACATGGGTGTGCATATATCTGTTCTTGTCCTGACCCTCACTTCTTTAGAATAAATACCTAGTAATGGAATTTGACCCAGGAATTCCATTACTAGGTATTTATCCTAAAGAAGTAAGAGTCAGGACAAGAACAGATATATGCACACCCATGTTCATTGCAGCACTATTTACAATAGCAAAAGATGGAAACAACCTAGCTGCCCATCGACAGAAGAATGGATAACCAAACTATCGTACATACACAAAATGAAATACTATGCAACCCCAAAGAATAACGTACAATATGCAAAACACTGCACAATGTAGATGAACTTGGAGGACATTATGCTGAGTGAAATAAGTCAATCACAGAAGACAAATATTTTATTAGTCTGTTATTGTAAAAAGTCAAGGGAAGGTTTGTATATTGAAGGAACTTTTCTTTGTTGCTTACCAGGGATAGAGAGGAGGGAAGGGAACACTGCTAGATAGGTAGAGACAAATATTGATTTGGGGGAAGGGAAGGGCAATGCACCAAATGTGAGTGATCAACACAGTGGCATTGAGGAAGAGCAACACAGAGAGAGGTGCATGGGAAATACAGACAACAAAGATGAAACCTTTTGCACATACATTACTGTGTTGTCAGTGATGGCAAATGTTGAGCTAGAGATAGATAGAAGGGTGGACAGGTTGAATGATTCAGTATGTCTGTGCTGGAGGGAGTGTGCCCATGACTATGTATAGTGTTGGCAGACAATGTTTCTACAAGTGCATTGCTATGTTCTGTAAGAATTCCCAGGTATATAGTAGAGCTGACAATGGACAAGGTTGTAGTCACTTCTTGGCCACAGCCAGCTACGCAGAAGGAGGAAGTAGTTGGACCTGTGGGCTCATGACCATGGTCACAGGGGACTTCAAGCTCAACTGGCATAACATACTACACAAAAACATTGTTCCACATCCTACTTTGGTGAGTAGTGACTGGGATTTTAAAAGCTTTCAAGCAGCCATCTAGATGCAATGATGAGTCTTTCCTCATCCAGAGCAAAGAATAATGAAGTAAACCAAAGATGCATGGAAACAATCAGGCCAAGGGACTGGTATACCATGTGATCCTCAGCCTATATGACTATGAGACCAGAAGAACTAGATGGTGCCTGACTAACACTGTCAACCTGTAGGAGGTGAATCTCTGCAGGAGACCTTGGATAGAGTGGGAGAACAATGTGGAATAAAACTCAAAGTCATAATAAAAAAAGGACTAGGTTTCCTCATCTGACAGAGCCTGGTGGAATCCCTGAGACTATGGTCCCTACTTGCCCTTCACATCTAGAACTGATTCCACTTATGTGGCTTCCTGTCCAACAAAAGACAGGCAGATGACCTGTACATTTACGTTAGGTAGATACACACCTTGGAGAGATCAATCATGGGAGAATAGAAGGGCTGTATATGCACAGGAGACAACTCAGGTGGCAAGAGTACATAGGAGGAAAGGACACAGGGAAGAGGTGGCTATGGGGAAGAAGTGGGAGGAGAGCTCTTGCATTGTGGAAGATTACTGTCAATGTCATGTGACAAAGTGTATGTGAATTGCTGTCTGGAAGATGAATTTGCTCTGTACACATTCACCCAAATCACAATACACTTTTAAAAAAATAAAACAAAGAAAGAGAGAGAATGAGAGAAAAAGATAAAATTACATAACAACAGTTGAAACCAAATCTAATTTATAGGAATGTCCCCCAAAATTTAGAGGTTGTGTGTGTGTGTTTTAATGTGTTATTTTTTGCTGTTTTCTAGAAGTTGAATATTTTGAATTATTATTTTAATAAGAGTTTCCATTTGATGTTCCTTTATTTTTAGGCTAGAATCAATTGGAAAATTATTTTAGATGTTCAATCATTTGACACTAGTGTAAAATGCTTTTCATATATAATATGATTTATCAATGTGTACTCCATCCCATGTAATAAATTATCAGTATCTGATGCTCTGATCAGTTACACTACATCATGCTATTTAAAGCTTGAAGCCCAGCAGGGATTTTTTTTTTTTTTTTTTAATTTAGTATAATTTTAAACATCACAAAAATAGCTCTCTTACAACTCCCCTGCTGTGTCTTAGATTGTTGCCAAGGTTTTTTGTAATGTTATCAGGAGAGTAACATCCTTCTATAAATATTGCTTCCTTGATTCTAATGTCACCCCAAATATCAAAGTTGTATGAAGGATCCAGAAAGAAAATATGCAAAGGAAGAAAATATTATTTGATTTGATTTTTATTTTCTAATTATTACAACTTCCAAATCATTGTGTCTTCCTGTTTTTCTGAATAGATTCTCTTATAGATTTAATTTTGTGCCCCAAAATATATGTTGAAATCCTAACCCCTGTACCCATGAACATGACTCAGTTTGGGAATAGTATTCTTTCTTCAGTATATTAATTGGATCCTATCTGAATGGAGCATGTCCTCAATCCTATCCATTCTCATTGGTGTCTTATAAAAAAGGAAAACACATGGAGAGTCACACACAGAGGGAAAGAGGCCATCTGAGCATCCATCTACAAGTCAAGTGTGATAGTTGGAGCTGTGTGTCAACTTACTTGGACCACAATTCTGTGTAGTTTAAGCAGTTGTGATGTGGTTATCCCCATGATGGGATCAGATGAATATGTTTTGACCAGCCAATCCATTGAAAGGGACTTTCCCTAGGGGTGTGGCCTGCTTCCAATATATTTATGGACATCCTGGGAAAAGAGACACTCTTCTGTGGATTGGGATTCTATTATGCTGCCTACAACTGTCTGTGAGCAAACAATCCACCATTCAGCCTGCAGATCTTGTATTCATCATTCGTTGGAGTCAACAGCCAGTACACTGCCTGCCAACCTTGAGCTCCTTAGCCCCTGCAGCTGCAAGAGTTGGGAAAAGCCTCCAGTTTGACGTTTGATCCAAGAACTTTGGACTTGCCAACTACTATAAGTGCATGAGCCATTTTCCTAACATAAATATCTCTGTCTCTATATTTGTAAGCTTTACTGGTTATGCTTCTCTAGAGAACCCAGTCTAACATATTTGGTACCAAGAGTGGGGTGCTGCTCTGACAGATACCTAAAATGAGGATACAAGAGTGGGGTGCATCCTTGACTCAAGACCCTGGCAGAGAGACCCTGGAATATGGCATGAGAAACAGCAGGAGCAGAGCCAACAGACCAGCATGAGAGATGGCAGCAGCAGACCCCAGAAACAAGCGTTAAATAGCAACAGGCTTACCAGCCCATGAACGAGAAAGCTGGGTGCCACTGGGTAGGTGGTTTCCTGGTGGAGTGTGTTGTCTTTAGGCATTAATTGATGAAGAGATGAACATAAGGTAGAGTAGCAGGTTAGTCAGCCCATGGAGCAAGAGAGCTGAGGGCTTTTAGGGAAGGAAGATTTCTTGCAGAGTGGGTTGCCTTCAGCACTAATTGGAAAAAGCAGAGAGACCAAAGAAACAGAAGCAAAGCTGCTTCAGCCTAAAAGGGTAGGACCACGGTCTTTGGGGGTTGAACCACCACAGTCCCCTAGGTTTCAAAGAGCCAAGCCTTCACCAACTTGGTTCTGGAATGTGGGGCTGCTCGTTCATATGAGCCAGTGGGATGGAGCCATAGCTGCTGCCCAGGAGTGAGGGAGTGGGGCTGCCATGCCCAAGAGGGAAAAGAAGTGGGCCTGCCAGGCCAAGGGGGTGAGGTTGCCACTTAGAGGAACTAGGAGATTGGAGCCACCCAGTGGAGGAGATCTGTACAGATGCCAAGTTGACAAGGGGTGGATTTGTGGTAGTTATGTTTGTGTGTCAGTTTGGCTGGGCCTGGTTGAGTGGCTGGTGGTAGTTTTTCTCCATGATAAGACTGGCAATCAACTCCACGGTGGGATCTCCCACAAGGAGCTGAGTAGCTGCCTTTGGGATGTGGTCTGTTTCCTGTATATAAGGAGAAGCCTTGGGAATTGTCTCTAGCCTATGGCAGGTTTGGACCCTGCATGTACCATGTCATTGTTCAGCAGCCTGGCATACTCTTCTGACCTTGGGACTTACAATGGACTTAAATTAATGGCCTGCCATGTGGTTTGGTAACATCGGGACCATGCCTTTTTACTAGTCAACCATGAGGTTTCTCAGCCTCAGCAGCCAGCAGCTGTCTGAGGATAAATAAGCCTCTAGCTCCACTGGGCCAGGAGCAGAAGGCAGAGCTGGACCCCAAGGTTGAGGGGCTTTCACCCGGTCCCTAGAGCCTGGCACTTTGAACTTGGACTTAAAGCCTCCAATTTTAAGAATAAACTC
>NW_006921595.1:26190405-26192183 GCF_000298275.1 Orycteropus afer afer | reverse complement strand
ATCAAGCAATCTTTAAAAGAGCTATTTAAAGTTCTAAATCAAATAGGTTTTGAAAGACTTTTGAAATGTTCTTTTAATAAATTATTAAAATATTTTTCTTGAAAAAGAAGAATTCGAATTCTGAGATCAAAGGAACAAAACCTCTCAAAAGACTCAAGTTCAGTTTGAAATATTAAACCCCCCAAAAATTTAGTAATTCCTACTTACATTAAAATCAACTTGAGCATCTCATTCTAACAGTCTGACTCTTTGGGACAACCCTAAGCAAATGTGGCTATAATAGCTGCCAAACTTTACATGGCAAAAAAAAAAAAAAAAAAAAAACTTTACATGGAATATTCATGGTGACTGCAGACTGACCCAAATTCCTTGATAATGATCTACCCTCTGTGTCAACTTATTTGTGGTAACTACACAGGTCAATAGTATTTCTACACAGGCCAACAGTATTTTTTCTCAAGGTATCATCAACAACTCATAAGGAAAATTAACACCCAAAAGGCAGACAAAAAAAATTAAGTCCTAGATAACACTATCATCATTGCTTGTTTGAAACCTCATCCCCACCACCCTGCTACACCCTCTGATGCCAAGTTACAGAGTAATACTACCTTCATTGCTGCTGTGGCAGAAATACAATCATCTTTTAAAAACAGAAATTTTCTCATAGTCTGGAGGCTAAAAGCCCAAATCAGGGTCTCAATAATGTCCATTTCTTCCTGGTAGATAATCCCAGGTATTTGTTTCTTCTTTGGCATGTAAACAACCTCCTCTCCTTCCATGTGTGTGAATCTTTGTGTCTAATCTGCTCTTTTTACAGCTGAAATTTAGAAGCCACCCTACAATGGAGCCCTGGTAGCACAATGGTTAAGAGCATGGCTGCTAACAAACAGGTTGGTGGTTCAACCTCACCAGCCTTTCCACAGGAGAAAAGACCTGGCAATCTGCTCCCCTAAGGATTATAGACTAGGAAACCCTATGGAAAGGTTCAACTCTGTTTACTGGGTTACTATGAGTTGGCACACTACTACCTGAGTATGATCGAATTAACATAATAGAGAAAACCTTCTTTCCAAACAGGTTTATACCCATAGATACAGGTGTTAGTATTTCAACATGTATTTTAGGGGGATGGGCACAATTTAATTCCTAATAAAAACCAATAATCAAAGTGCAGGAAAGGAAGGTACAGTGGGCAGGAAAAGATTAGGTGAGAGATAGGGGAGTAGGGAAAATAAATTTGAGATTTTAAAAAGCCTCAATTGTAGGAATAAAAACAAATAGAACTGCAAGTTATAGATACATTAGAAACTGCAGAACATATAAGAATTGAGAATAATTTACTCATAGATAGTAAGGAAGAATATTTCTTGGTTATAGATACAAATGTCATCTCTGAAGAAATTAGTCCAGCTCATAAAAGCAGCAAATCTAGGTTCCTCTATTTGCCAATGCCACACTTGTATTTTGTTGTCAAACTATTTCCTTTGAATCTTTAAGGATCTTTACTCCCATCACATTAACGTAGTTTTATTATTATTATTATTAGTTTATTTATTTTCTTTCTTTCAGATTCTTATTGCTTGTATTACTCAACCTTACCATATATTAACTTTATTTATCTAAGACTTTCATCTCAAAGTATTCCTTAGTTTCTGTAAGAGATATTTCCTCTGCATTTCAGTACTCTATGGGACTCACCCTGGAAATATGGGAGCTCCGATGGCATAGTGCCTAAGGCATTTGACTGCTAACCAGAAGTCTGGCAGTTCAAACCC
>NW_006921595.1:26187288-26188435 GCF_000298275.1 Orycteropus afer afer | reverse complement strand
TATATATATATATGAGTTACAGAAATTCAAGAGACATTTCAAATGTAACAACTTTTGACTTCATAATATAAATAACGGAGTCTTAGCCCAGTTTCCCCAATAAACTGAGCTGGAGGCCAAATCTACATGCTAACATTTTATGGGTAGTTGTAATTCCAGGGATGCAAGGCTAGAGGAAAAACAAATAAAAAATAAAAAGTTACTGAGCTGGCCACAAGTTCCACAGAAAGCATGGTTGATTCTTCCATCACAATGTATGTCTCCGGAGATGTGGTGTGTTTCTCAGAATATTCACTTGAGAAGGATGGACTGAAGCATTTATTTCAGCCTTCTTCCCATTTCTGAGGTGTTCTAGTGGCATACTGGTTAAAGTATTTGGCTGCTAACCAAAAGATCAGTGGTTTGAACCCATCAGCAACTCTGCAGAAAAAAGATGAGACAGTCTGCTTCCATAAAGAATTGCAGCCTTGGAAACTGAATGGGGCAGTTTTACTCCATTCCATATAGTCTCTCTAAATCAGAACTGTCTCAGTGGTACTGTGTTTGGGTTTGTTTCCCATTTTTGTTCTCTTATTGGCCAAATTCATCATGAGGTGTTTTAACTAGTCTATTTTCCTCAATTGCGTGACATGGCCTCTTGGACTATGGAGACCACATCCTAAGACAGCAGCACTGGTATCTTCTTTACTGAGACTTAACTGTGTGGGATGAACCAGCAAGTGGCCACCAGACACTACAACTATCAGCCACCAAAAACTTACAGCGTGGATGCAACAATGAAGCATCTAGGCTGGAGGCAAAGCCTATGAGATTATGACTTGGGGTAACTGGGACAGCTGCTATGGCATGCCCAGTAGACTGAGCAGGCAGAACACTCTATGATACAGTCTCCTTCTTGGAGGTGGTGGTGGTGGTTGTTGTTATGTGCCGTTGAGTCGAACCTGACTCATAGTACCTCTCTTTGGGTTTCCAAGGTGGTATTACTATGAAAGTAGATTGCCCTCAACCTTCCTTCCGAGGAGTGGCTGGTGGGTTTGAAGAGCCAGCCTTCTGGTTAGCAGTCAAGTGCCTTAGGCACTACGTGGTGCCTCTCTAATAAAGATGAAAGAACAATACCTCTCTGAACTATAAGAGGTAGCTTAACTGA
>NW_006921595.1:26180237-26187188 GCF_000298275.1 Orycteropus afer afer | reverse complement strand
AAGGAAAAAAAAGATTTTTTTGGGAAAGACTCTAGAAGTAAATTAAAAGGGAAAAAATAGTTATAGACACTACATTTAGGGGAAAAAACTAAAAATTACACTGACCAACCTAAAAAATTGCAACCTGGTGAATTTCTGCTCTCTGCTATCATCCAGCATTCCAAATCTGCCTTACTCAGTTTCTCTTTTCCATCACTCTTATTTCTTCTTTTTTGTGTATTATGTAACTTATTATATATCATGTTTATTGATGTTTATTGCCTGCCTCTTCCACTATACTATAAGGTCTACATGAATGGATTTTTGTCTGTTTTGTTCACTGAGTAACTCAAAAAACTTAAACAATACCTTCATTGTACTAGACATGCAACAAGTATTTATTAATATAAATTTGATTTTTCTTTTGTCTGAAAGTAGAAGAAAACCCTACCAAGACATATTAATGAAAGTAGATTTCTTTGTTCACACAGCTTGAAATTTTTTAAATAAACCCTTCTTAATGTATATAGCTCAAAGGGATCTTGACAAGTTGTTAGCAAGGTTCTGTTTCTTTCTGTCTTACCCCCCTCCTTTTCCTCCATGCTTCATGGTCACAAGATAGCTGCAATAACACCTCACAACTTTTGAGATCCAACTCCACAATGAAAGAGAAAATACTTCTTCCTTGACGCTTAAAACCATGGGATAAGATGTGATTTAGGTTTATCTTGTCCATTGGGACTATGAAAGGGTAATGTGTTGATTGGCAGAGTCCTTATTGTATACCTCACATGATAGAGAGGTCAGCATCAACAGAAATGCATGGGTTAAGAGTGGTGAATTAGAGGCTTTATTTCACATGTTTTAAATAAAATCATGGTTAGGAATTTAACAGTCTAGGAACAGCCTCCCTAGTTAAAACAAACCAGGGATTATTTTAGAGGTTGAACAGAAATTGTCCTGCAAATACAAGGGCATCATTGAGCCCTATTCTACCCTACACTGGAAGCCTTATATTTGATTCTCAGTGGCATCACACGTATCTGCTTGTAAGAGCATAAGTATCATTATAAAAATGTAATATGAATTGTATAAAAACATAACATTAGCAATTATTAAACAGGGAGAAGAAAAGGGTCTAACAAAACTATATTCTGCCTGAGTATAAAAATAAGAAACACATTAATAGAATATTATTTATATTCCAAGATGTAAATATATACCTCTGAAAAAGCTATTTTATATTTATTGTCATCAAACTCTTCTAAAGGCTTCCTATAATTTGTCAATCTAATATTCATTAAAAAAATCTCTTAATTCAATTTAAATATGTATGCTAAATGTTAAGGAAAAGAAAACATAAATTTATGGGTTAAGTTTTCACCGATTCACATGTAAACCCTCTACTATATTCACCTTTCCTAACAGAAACTTTAACCATTTCTAAAAGAAGGTATAATTAAACCAATAGCATGGACAATGCTTCATTTTCTGATATGGCTCCTCACTGTTAAGGTGTTTGCTCCTTCTGCACATTTGTAAGTAAGTGTGCATGCACAGTTGGAATTTCACCTTATGGTATTCTATTTTAGGACCACATAACCAGGAACAGATTGCATCTAAATATAAAGAACAGCTCTATTATATTATTTTAGTTTAGCCTTGAAAGTCTCTCTCAAATTAGTATTATAGTATCAATTTATTTATTTATTTTAAAGTAATACTATGCATCAGCTAAAGAGTTTTTTCTTTCCTGTATAATTATCACATGACAATCAGTTAAATGAATGTTAATTATTTTGGCATTATTATATTCTCTCACAGAGAGAACTCTTAAACAGAAGTCTGTGTTAAAAATATATTGCCTTTGTTAAAGAGTGGTTCTCTTTATATCTCAGTCATAACCCATTAGTCCTGGAAGAGATCCATAGATCATCTCATTTGACAAGTAAGCAAGTTGTGCTCACCTCTATCAGAGCTAGAATTAGAAGTCAATTCTTATAATCCAATGTTATTTCAATAAACTATATTGTCCTCTATGCTTCTACCTGATCATTTTATGAACAAGTGTAAAACTTTTAGAGTACATTAAAGAACTCTATTAATTTAGGTAGTAGTTTAAAAACAAAAGAATCTACTTGATTGATATACAATCTTACATAACTTAAGGTATTCTAGGCTTTTCTAGATTATGTATTCCAAATCAGTCATACTGCCAAGTGCATGCATAACGTTGAATTTTCACTTACCCTAAAACCTCACCAATTATCTCTGGGAAACTTTGGTACATCACATAAAGATTGTTGTGTGTTTGTATATTCACAGGGTGTGAGTATCCCAATGTGAGGACGACTATGCTACATTATCTCCCCAACATACACAATAAAACATACACTATACTCTCGTAAACTTGCCATAGGCTCAACATATTTAGAATTTTTAGTTGAATAAATAATTAGATGCATAATTTTATTACTCATATGTAAATATTATACCTGAGACTTGTAGTATATTTTGATGCTTTTTTTGGCACAGATTTACTTGAGATCTGCAATTTTTTAACCTTTTCATTGATAAGTAGCAACTCACAAGGGTACCTAAATCATAAATGTTTATTTTGATGAATTCTCATACGTGAACATCCCCCAAAAAATAGAATAAATAATAATAATAGAATATTTCCAGCATCTGAGAATATCCCTTTTGCTCCCTTCCATTCCTTACCACTCCCAAATCACTATCTAGACTTTTAACACCATTAACTAATTTTCCTGTTTTTTGGCTTTCTTAAATCCATTGATACACAAGGTACCATTTGTACCTGGCCTTTTTCACTCAACAGTGCTTTTGTGGGCCCATTTGTTTTTCTAGTATTCCATCATACGCATGCAGCACAATATATTTATTCATTCCATTGTTGATGAACCTGTGAATTGTTTTCAGCTTTTGGCTATGACAATTTGTTCTGTTCTGTTGGGATATATTAAGATCAAAATCACAAGGGCCTGTGTATATTTGGCTTTATAAATATCCTCAAATATTTTCTCTAAGTGGTTGTTCCAATATACACTCCATCTAAGAAGATATGAGAGTTGTGGTTGCTCCATACCCTTATAAAATTATTGGTATTATCTTTTTCATTTTTATCAATTCTAATACAGATATAGTCAAATCTAATTGTGATTTTAATATGCATTTTCCTGATAACAAATGAAATGGAGCACTTTTTAATGTTATTAATTAGTCTTCTTTTATGGAATGCCAATTCAAGTCTTTTGTATTTGAATAGGCAAAATCTAATCAATTTTCTACATTATTTTCTTACAGATTTGTAGGACATTTTTATGTTTTTTCTGTTTTAGTTGTCATATGGAAGGCTGGGCAATCCTACTTCTGTAGTGATACTGCCTCAGAAACCCAAGGAGGGGTCGCTATGAGTTGGGGCTGACTCGACAGCAAATAACAACAACAAATCTGACTCAGTGACCCCTCCTTAGGTTTCCATATATATATATATAAGCTCTGGTGGCATACTGCCTAAGGCATTTGACTGCTAACCAGAAGGATGGAGGTTCAAACCCACTAGCCATTTCTCAGAAGAAAAGTTGGGCAACCTACTTCCATAGTGATACTGCCTCAGAAACCCAAGGAGGGGTTGCTATGAGTTGGATCTGACTTGTTGGCAGTGAGTTATACATATATATATATATATATATATATATATATGGGAGCTCTAGTAGAGTAGTGCCTAGGGCACTTAACTGCTAACCAGAAGGCTGGTGGTTCAAACCCACCAGCCACTCCTTGGAAGGAAGTTGGGTCAATCTACTTCTGTAGTGATACTGCCTCGGAAGCCCAAGGCAGGGTCACTATGAGTTGGGTCCAACTTAACAGCACACAGCAACAACAACAATATATATAAGTGTATGTGTGTGTGTGTGTGATCCCACTTTGTGGCACACATTTTCATTCTTTATAATATTTTAATAAACAGAAGTCCATATTTTAATGTAGTACAATTTATCATTTTTTAATTAATCTTTTTTTTGTTTTTGACTTAAGAAATCTTTCCATATTCAGTAGTCATAAATATATCCTTTATGTTTAAATCTTTATTCTTTTATCTTTCATGTTTAAGTTTGCATTTCATCTAAAATTGATTGTTGCATATGGTTGTCATTGTTAGGTGCTGTTTAGTCGGCTCTGACTCATAGAGACCCTAAGTACAACAGAATGAAATACCGCCTGGTCCTATGTCAGCCTAACAATCTTTCATATACCTGAGTCTATTATTGCAGCCATTGTGTGAATCTATCTCATTGAGGGCTTTCTCCTTTTTTGTAGACCCTCCACTTTGCCAAGCATGATCTCCTTCTCCAGGGAATGGTCCCTTCTGATAACATGACCAAAGTAGATCAGACGAAGTCTGGCCATTCTCGCCTCCAAGGAGCATTCTGGCTGCACTTATTCCAGGCAGATCTGTTAGTTCTTTTGGCAGTCCATGGTATTTTCAGTATTCTTCACCAACACCACAACTCAAAAGCATCAACTCTTCTTCAGTCTTCCTTATTCATTGTCCAGCTCTCACATGCCTATTAGGCAATTGAAAATACCGTATCTTGGGTTAGGCGCACATTTGTCTTGAAGGAGATATCTTTGCTCCTCAACACTGGAAAGAGGCCTTTTGCAGGTGATTTACCTGTGCAATACATCATCTGATTTCTTGCCTGCTGCTTCCATTGGTGTTTATTGTGCAAACAAGTAACATGATATGTTTGACAACTTCAGTCTTTTTCCATTAATTGTGATGCTGCTAGTTATGAGGATATTCATTTCCTTTGTGCTCAGGTGCAATCCACACTGCAGAGTGTAGAATGAAGCAGAAATCAGAATTATTTTTTTTCTTTGTTATATGCCTATCCAATTAATCAGCACCATTTTTTAAAAAGGTCACCTTATCCTTCACTGCACCGCAGTACTAGCTTTGTTCTAAATCAAGAGGGGGTATAAGTGTAGGCCTCTTACTATTTTATTAATTTTTTTAACTTGTACTGTACACTTTTTAAATTATTGTAACTTTATAAGAAACTTTTGTATCTGATAACTCAAGTCTTTCAGATATTTCCTCCTTCTTCATGATCTTATTTATGCTTTGTATTTCTACATAAATTTCATAATCAACTTGTTAACTTCTAAAATCAGTAAGTGGCAGATAAAAGATAAATGTCCCTCCTAAGATGTAAACAGCTTTATAATCAATTTTAAAAATTAAAAACAAGAATAGAACAAGGAACAATTGAAATTAATCAGTAAAACATTAAACAAGAAATATCAATAAGACTTCTAGTAAGGTGGAGGAATAGGCAGACAAGTGACACAGACGTTTTCAACAAAGAAAAGAAAAACCAATTGACAGAGATATAGAAGATAATCCTGGAGCACCAAGCTTTGAAAGGAACTATACAGAAGTGGATTAGGCACCTACTAGTGGAAAAACCTGAAGGAAAACAGTTAGTACAGAGCCTGTCACAGCTGTGGACTGTCAGCTACTCTGACAGGACCAGTAGCCGGCATAGGTCCAAGTGGTGTTGGGACCTGAGAATTGACCTAAAAAAGATTACCCCTGGTCACCAAGGGCTGCAGGGACAACTGCACTGGTGGCCTATGACTAGGAAGGGAAACAGCAAAGTGGAAGACAACATGAGCTGTTGACTTTCCTCTGCCTGGAAGACACAGCCATTTTGATTGTTTACAAATGGTGGCCATTTTGGGTGTTTAAAGTGACTGAGGGTGCAGCCATTTTGAATCTTTACAAGTGGCAACCATTTTGGATTTTAAAGTGATAGCATCCTCATTCAGATTCCAGGGACCTAAGAATAAGCTCTCTTTGCCAAGGTTGGCAGAGACATACGAGAGGCTGACAACAGGAAAGGAGACAGATGGTGAGTGTATAAGTGCTGCCCACTAGCAAACAGAGGAGCACAGCACAGTACTCTGCTTGTGTAGATAACATACAAACAAAACAAAGAAATCCACAAAGAAAGTCACTCCAACATACAATCACCAATTAAATATAAACACAAAAACATCACAATGCCTTGGAGACAACAGAGCATCACAGTCCACACAAAGAAGCAAGATAAAGCAGGAGAAACAAGTTACCAGGATACAGACCCAAAACACATCCCTGAGGAAGATGCAGCATTGTAACACCTTGATAAGGAATTCAAAAGAATTATATTTAGGTATCTTCAACGAATTGAGAGACAGATCAAGGAAACAATTTCAAAATACAATACAAGAAAAAAATGACCAAATAAATGAAAAATTAGAAATGATACAAAATCTACACACCGAAATCCAGAAAATTAATACTGAATTTTCAGAAATAGATAAGACATTGAATGGGCAAAGGAGCAGAATTGAATCAATGGAAGACAGAATTAGGGTGATTGAAGGCAAATGCCTGAACACTTCTTTAGAAAGGGATAAATCAGAAAAAAGAGCAAAACAAAATGAAGAAAGCCTACGGTTCATGTGAGATACCATCAAAAGGAATAATCTACATGTCATTGCAATTCCAGAACAGGAAGAGACAAATAAAACCACAGAAAAAAATGTCAAAGATTTGTTGGAAGAGAATTTTCCTGGTATGATGAAAGATGAGAATATATCCATTCAGGAACTCCAACAAACCCCAAACAGGATAAACCCCAAAAGAAAATCACCCAGACATATCATCATCAAACTTACCAAAACCAAAGACAAAGAAAGAATCATGAGAGCAGTATGGGAAAAACGAAAAGTAACTTACAAGGGGCAATCAATAAGACTAAACTTGGATTTCTCAAGAAAAACCATGCAGGCAAGAAGACAATGGGATGGTATATATAAAATACTGAAGGACAAAAATCTCTAACTAAGAATTATGTACCCAGCAAAATTGTCCCTCAAATATGATGGTGAATTTAG